>NC_035444.2:153118463-153410354 GCF_002127325.2 Helianthus annuus
AATGAAATTTTTGTTTCATACTCTTTTAATTTGTCTCTCAGCCAAGACCAGCGCATTTGATGAGATACCTTTGAACATTCAGTATTTGGGTTATGCTATTTTAACAAAATCTAATTACAATTTATCAAAAGCACTATTTTCTGATTTGTTGAATAATGTGAGAAATGTGAAAAAATTGAAAAAAGGTGTTCGTAGTAATGCTTTTTTGTTGTATCCAAGACTTCTAAGCTTCTACCTACGAAAACAAGTGTCACAAACAGATTTTGAACAAGGTGTAGCTTTTCAAATATATAGTCTTACAAGTAAAACTTTTACTAAACTTATGGATAAAGAGTCAAAAGTTTCAACAACTGAAACAAAGGGAGATGAGCCTCTCTTAGATGCGTTTGCATCAGTTGCTCAAACTTCTGTTGTTGAGCGAACTGCTCATGCTGATCATGATACCACAACCGGTATTGTGAAACACACACCAGGAAAACGCAAAAAGAAAGCTGTCACATCCAAAAAGTCCATCAAAACTAAACAAAACAAAAAGGTTCCTCTGGAAGATGAGATCCCAGAGGTTAATGCAATGACAACACAAATGTCACTTGAAACCACTGCTGCTACTACTTCACAGTTATTGGAAAGATCTCAACCCATCCAAACTCCTCATGTATCGTCACAAAAGGATCATGTTGTAAGTACAAGGACACCACAACATGAAGTAGAGCTTTCATATGAAAGTATGTTTGAAAGTCCCTCTCCCAGGGCAATCACTCTTTCTACACCACAACCCTAGGCTCAAGTTCCATTAACAATATTACCTCTGTTAAAAGCAATTGAATTTCAGAAAGAAAACAGTTCCTCTAATGCACACATTACTAATAGAAGATCGCAACAAATGACTACGTCTGAACCAATTAAATCTTCTATTCTACAAACAGTTGAGGAGGTTATCTCCGTTGAGTATTACAAAACTCTTGGTGGTAGTTTAAGTGGAGCAGCGACTACAACTGTTGAACCTATTGGTGATCAGTTGGACAGTGGTTACATCATTAAGACTCATTTGAAGGCAACTACTGATGAGGTTACAACTGTAATCTCTGCTTCACTGGGAAGTCCCTAGAACGAAGAAAAAGGTGCATCTGTTTCTGATGATATGGAGACTTCTCCTATTATCAAAATAAAAACAATCACTACAGGTGGCAATTCAGATGATCCTATTAAAGTAGGTGATGAATTTACTTATAAGGATTTGACGGTTAGAGTGTCTAACATTGAAACAGATGTTGCTGAAATGAAAGAATTGATTAAGCAGATGATAGAGCTTTTTAAAAGTCAACCTAGCAGACAAGAAATTGCCAATGAGCTTTGGAATTCTATGCAACCCATCTTTCAAGTTCAGAGGAATTTGGCTGAAAGTAACCGCAATTTCAGTTTGGAATTTATCAGAAATTTGGTTGATGTCAGTTATAAAGACACACAAGCAGACATTATGAACATTAAGGAACATCTGTTGGAACTTACTGGTTCCACTTCTACATCAATCTTTGAGAAAGATGATGATGATGATAATGATGCCAAACAGGGGGAGAAAGATTCATTGAGAAAGTTGCCACCAGATTCAAAAGCTAATCCTACAGAAATTGTATTGCATGCTCAACCTAAATCCCAACCTTCTCCAAAAAAGCACTACAAAAGAAAGAGAAAATACCTTCCACACCATCATCACCCATTTTGTCAATAGATGTTGGAACACAAAAGTATCAGCAGATGTTTACCAAACAGCTGCTGAGACACCAGTTGTTTCAGCAGAAGTTTCTCAAACATCTGCCATGATCATTTTTACTACACCAACCACAATCCAAGTACCTCCAACGTCATAAAGATTTCCCATACATTTATCTTCACTAGCAAAACATTCTCCTTCACCAGAAATCATCTCCACACGCAAGAGAAAAACTCATATCGATATAATCACAGAAATGAACAATGATCCTCTGGTAAAGCCAACTCAATCTAATTGGAAGAAAGTCAAAACAGTGGATTCAGATGAGGTATTGAAGTTTAAAAGAATGAGAGCAGGGCTTGTGGCTGCTGATTATGGTCCAGTTAGATCCATTGCCAGATGGTCTAAACTGAAAATTGTTGAGACCTACAAAAAGCTGGAAGAAGATAGAGTTGAACATTCAAATGTTCTTCAAAAGTCAGTCTATCCTACAAGTGCTGCTCTGCCTCCAAAAATCGGTACTCCAAAAAACCTTCTCTCATCATCTGATTTGTCTGAATCAATTTTAAATTTAGTTAGCAGACCACAATCACCAAACTCATCTTCAATAATTCTTTGCCCAAGAAAACCAACTGATCCAAAAATATTAAAGTGGAAGTCATGTTCAAAAACCCAAGTATTGACTTTGATCAGATCAGATGGTAGTGTTGAAGAGATTAAAATGGATAGTGCATATAATCTGAATGCACACGATCTACAAGATTTGTTGGACCTTCAACTTGAGAGGGATGATGAAGAAGACATGTTCTCCCTGGACTTTGAACTACAATTCAAAGGACAAATTAAGGAGATGTTGATGAGAAATAAAAATCAGTAATAAAGAAGGGTTTTCATATCATCTGTTGTATAGGGAGATTATTGAATCAACATCTGTTACATTGTTTGCAGTATTATATTTAACCAGATCACAACATGTAGCGAAGGACATCTTGCTGTGTAACAAATTCTTGAATGAGGTTTGATGTGTGTTGTTTAGGCAGGTGATCGTTTGTTCTTAGTTAATATTTGTTAAAGTTAAGTTGTATTTGAATTTTATTAAGTTTGTTAGACATCTTTCATATGTACCCTCTTTTTTGAACAAGAGAATTGAAATAATCATATGTAACTGATGAATTTTATTAAGTTTGTTAGACATCCTTTCGACATCTTTTATTAAGTTTGTTAAATATCTTTTATACACATATCTATATGTTCTGTCAATATGTGTTATGCATGGTTTTCTAAGAAACGACCCGTGTTTGCACACGGGTCTTACCGCTAGTTAATTAGAAGAGATTAAACTCAAATAATAATTATCTATAAAAGATGCCCTAATATGATGACAAGTGTCCCCAAAGTGGTTTCTTTTATTATATAGTAAAGATTTCTATGATCATTTACCCAATACTTAGGGCTGTAAACGAACCGAACGAACATGAACAAGACCTTGTTCGTGTTCGTTCGTTAAGGAAATAAATGTGTTCATTAACGGTTCATGAACACTTACCGAACAAGATTTTATGTTCGTGTTTGTTCATTAAGGAAATGAGAGTGTTCACGAACGGTTCACGAACACAAATAAATTTGGCCAACGCGACTAAGGATAAAGGTGGATGGCCCATAGAGTAGCACTGGAACTTGAATCTCTTTTTGTGGAACGGAGGTCGATCGTATTCGCCGATGTAAATAATGAGAGAGGAAAAGGAAATGATACATAAACAAAGTGAAATAAGGTTTCATAGTTTAATTGTTATGGTAATAATATAAATAAAATTTTAATAATATAAAAAGTATAGATAAAATATATGAAAGTACAAAAATCTTTAATTAAAACACAAACATACGAACATAATCGAACGCATATAAAATGAACGAAAGTTCACGAACACCTTACCGAACGTTCACGAACACAATTGAACGACCGAGACCTCTGTTCATGTTCGTTCATTTAACTAATTGAACGAAATTTCATGTTCATGTTCGTTCGTTTATTAAGTGAACGAACATAAACGAACTTCCCACCGAACGGTTCACGAACAGTTCGCTGAACGTTCGGTTCGTTTACAGCCCTACCAATACTCATACACAAATAAGCTTTATATATGTTTTAAATTTTTAATACTGAAATCACATACATCAACAACTTAAAAAGCATGATGTGCTGCACGAAAATATGACATGTACTTGAGGTGCGCGCCTCAAAGTCGTTTTTACTCCAAAAAGTGTGCCTCGGCTACGCTTTCTATATAGTGTGCGCCTCATGTTGCATTAGACACAGAGGCATGCGCCAAGGCGCGCTTTTTAAAACAAGTTTAGGTGAGAGGAATCGTATAATGAGTGCGAAGTACCAATCGATTAACAAAAAAATATGTGAGTTGCTAATTCGCAAAGGGAGCAAAATTTGTTGGCATGAGATGTTGGATGTTGTAAGACAAATTTCATCAAAGGTGATTTACTTTATAAGTAGGTGAATGTAATACCCTAGGCAAATATCATATTGTCGTGAACATGAGGGATGATAGTGTTTTAGAGAATGTATAGAATGAAATACCATCGACACATTTTGAGGGCGTTGGATATGATAGACGAGAGAATAACTTCACAGTTAACCATGTTTTGGTGAGTACAATCCTAAGTTGCTAACATAGTTGAACTCTTGTGAATCTGTAACTAAAAATAAATCCGTAAACTATTTGTGAGTAAAATATACGATATAATTTAATAAAGGAATAATGTTTCATAACTCATTATTATTTTGAATTTAATACAACAAGATTTCGGTATCAATCATCTGATTCTTTAAATATATATTTGAAAGCGACAAACGTTTTCTTATAATAGATTTAACATGACTGCTATTTTATTCAACTACTTAATTATCATTTATATTGGAATTTACAATTACCTTGCATTCTTAATGATAGCTCCAAAACAACTATTTTCAGTCAACGGATTATTACAACAGTCTATAACACGTTTTTGGTGAATTCATATTTGCTTAAACAATATATTATTTGAAATTTAAAAAGTTAATATTATTATAATAAAGCTTTGTGTATTAAAAGCTATTAAACGTTTCTTTAGGGGTCAAAACTAACCCAAAAACAAAGTAACTAAAAGCCAAGTTTGATTTGAACACCTCTTATGGTTATGTTTATTGACCCTTTAACTTAATGTGATCATGCTTTTAAATCACTTTTGTTTGTATTAGGCAAACCCTTTAATAACAACTTGTAATAGTTTATCCTTTTTGAATTGACATACTTATCCTTTGTTATCACACGTCCATTGATGTCTTTCAAGGGGCCTTGTTGTCCTTTCACCATAATACTTTTTTTTTTGGAATGAAAGTGACTTGGACCGACCATAATCCTTATGATCATAACACATAATATAATACCATATCCCTTTTGGGTCTTCTTTTGTATCAATAGCCAAAACCAACTTAAACTAATACTTTTTCGTTAGAAATGTTTATAATATGGCATTGTTAATTGAATGTATATAATCGAGCCGCCGAACTTGTAAACTATTCAAAATTTGCTAGCTAAAAGATCTCGAATTGAGTAAAGTTAAACAAATCTTGTTAAGACCGAGTTAAAGATAAGGTTGTTTAACTTACGTCTAAACTTCTTGCATCAAGGTTAGTTAGACTTGCGAATCCACTATGTATATAAATATAATATAATATAATATAATACTATTTGTATAATTACATAGTAAGTATAATCATACAAATTGTTATACTTAAAAGAATTAAATTATATGCATATAGATGAGGCCAGTTATTATACAATATCTCTTAACGTACATTGCGTACGTGATTTGTATATAACATGCGATTTTGTAATTTTGGTTGTTCGAGTTTGTAAGCCCAAGTTTATGATCATGCGATTTTGAGATATAATATGCGAACAACCATTTTTGGGGAGTCCGAGTTTAAGAGCCATGCGATTTTGATATATAACGTGCGATTATGATAGGCCCGAGTTTGTGAATCATGTGATTAAGACATGTCCCGGTTTGTGTATAACATGCAATTTCTAATCGCGTACGCAATGTACGTTAAGTCATTTTGTACGATACACTTTCTCTCTCTCTCTATATATATATATATATAGATGTATATTATGTTTTATACTTTTATATATAACTATATTATATGTAAACAGTTTTTAAAGAGTACATAGATATAATTACAATGAATAAAGATAACTAAAAGAATAAACGAATCTGCAGACCGAGCTCGAGCTTATAAAGTTATATATAATCCAAGTTGGACTTCGACTGGACTCGTTTACACTCCTATTCTTAGTATTTATAAAAATAAATATTAATAATTCTCTTGGATAAGTTTAGATAGTGTATAACCTAATTGGATCGGGTCATATTCTTAGGTCATAATGTCAGATAATAGTCATAGTTCTATTTGGTAAACAAAGGACGCTATCCGTCAATATTATCAAAGTTTATATCGGTCTTACTTGGTCCTTTTCTTTGACATAGTTCCAACTTCTAATTTATCACGTTTTTTTTTTGTTTTTTTGTTTTTTTTTTTTTGAGAACTGAGAAGACAGTTGGCTCTGTATTTTAGTAGATTATGGTTTCTATTCAGAAAGTGATGGTGGCGCAGTTTGTTGCTCGTCTACCTGTTATCCTTATGTAAATTGCCCAAATTATTGGAATGAAATATATTTTGGAATTTAGAAAGTGATATACCAATATAATTAGTTTAAAATATGAGTAGTAAAAATAATTATATGTATAAAGAGACGTTTATTGAACAACTAGTTTTATAAAGAAAATTAAAAGAAACTCATCGTATCAACCTTCTACTCTTTTCTATTTTGAACTCTCATTGTATTAGAAGTGTATAGTCCATTAGCATTGAATAATATCTTCATTATTTGGTTGTGCGTCTTCTAATCCAAAAGCTCTGATTAAACATATGTATTTCAGACCTCTCGGTTTAAATGTTTAAATTCTTCGACTTATTGTCAAGCATCATGTAAAAGTTATTATAAAATTCTCACGCGTTTATAAATTGGTCATATAATGAATATATACCGTTTATATAGATGTCGTTTTTCTTATGGCCCTTTCATATACTTTATTTTTGGTTTAGAAGTATGTAAAGCATATTTATTAGTATATGCCTTTTAATAAATTAAACATTATAATTTCATTATTACGGCCAAAATAAATTCAAGATTGGAATATTTTATGATATCCAATGACATGATTTACGGCCAAAATAAATTTAAGATTGGAATATATTTTATGATATCCGATGACATGTTTTTTCTATAAAGAAAAAACACACAGAAAGCCATTTTACATGCAATCTTATTTTTGATATAATCTTCTATTTAACCATTTTAAATAAAAACGCATGGAAAACTATTTTACAGGCAAGCTTACCATTTTAAAGAAAAAACGCAAGGAAATCTATTTTACAGGCAATCTTATTTTTTTATATAATCTTCTATTTAACCATTTTTATAAGTATTTTTTAACATATATAAATCGGATATAGTTATAACTACTTTTTTAACACATATACATAAAGGATGTTAATAAAGTCATACCTCAAAATCTTATTTTTACATCCTCTATACGGATTGTATAATGTTATATGACCCGTATAATAATCTGACGTGACAAATATTAGGTCGTATATATGAAGAAAATATTAGGTCAGGATCATACAAATGTTAAGATGTAAAAATAAGATTCTATAAGGTGTGAGAATAGTGATAAAGATACATAAATTACACGTAAATATTTATCTATACGAACCATATCATTATCTATTAAATAATTTAAATTAACTAACACCGTTAACCATTAAAAAATCAGATTAATTAACTAACAAGTTGGAATATGTCAAAAAGTGATTGGTTGAAATAAACAAAACGAAAAAAAAAACGGTGATAAGTGAATCCGTGTTCTTGCATAAACTGTGTGCGTGTGGGTCCCACTGGCGCTGACTCTTGCCGCGTGGAACGCAATCCCCGACGGCTGTACTTGTGTAGTTATGTTCGCCTTCTCTAACGATAATTTGACTCGATTAATGTTTTATGTTTTTTTTAAAAGAAAAATCGGCACAACGAATAGGAGTCGGCCATCAAGGTTTGGTATGTGTACACTGTACTTTCAAAAGTTGGTTTTGGGTCCGGTTCGGTTCAGACTGGTAATTGTTTTGTTTTTTTCTTCTTAACAGCCGAATATTATTCATTTTCTTCAGTTTCGGTCATGTTTATATTATGCAAGATCTTGAATTTTGGCTAGAAAAAGTTACGCGGATTATTTGTGAGTTGCGTGACTTTACAATCGTGTATCTGCGTTTACTCGTGTATAAGAATTTGTTTATGTGGATACGGACTAAATTGCATTTTATACGTTAGTGGTTACGGGCTGTTTGTTTTATCTCTTAATGGTTCAGACTTTTTACTGGTTTATCACTTAATGATTTAGATTTTTTGTTTTGCAAGCAGGTGTCTGAATGGTTCAGACATTTGCCTTTGAATGGTTAAAAATTATACCGAGTCTGAATTGTTAAGCATTATACCGAGTCTAAATGGTTAAGACCACTTGTCTGAATTAGACATTTGAATTTGAACAGTTAAGTATTACAGTATATTAGCTTTAAATGGTTCAGACCTCTTATTAATTTAGTACTTAATGGTTCAGATCTTTTAGTAATTCAACATATACTCATTTAAACACGAACACACACGTTACAGATTATAGATATATATAATATAAAGTGAGACGGTCAAAAAAATCCTAATGTATGATATATGGTTGGTTTGCTAGTGAGAATGGTGATCTGAACATGTAGTGCGGTAGTCCAAACACTGTTTACATTCAAAAGTGGAGTAGTACTCAAAACCAAAACATGATCTAAAACGATAAGTATTTATATATTAAAAAGATTTAACAAATAAAATTAAGTTCAATTTCCCATCTAGAGACTTGATCATTAGCTTTCATGTTTTTAAGCATTTTCACTTGTCGCATCGGTGCGTATATTGGCGTTGGCCAGGGGAGGTCCCAAGTCCGGCGTACGCCTACCCCAGCTACAACACTAACCTACGCACCCCTTTTAAAATAAAATGTTATATGACTTTATCAATCTTTTTCTGAACCCACCCCTCCCCCGGCTTCTTTATATATACATCTCACAAGGATTTAACCTTATTTTTCTCACAAGAGTTAATTTCTCTTGACCATTAGGCGAAAGCCTAAGTGACGACTTTATCATCTAACATTCTAACCCCAAAATTTCTCAATTTATTTGTACAATAGTAAATGGCATAGTTACAGTAGTCACAAATCACAATAACTCATTTATTTATAAACTCTTTCATGGTAAGTATTTTATAAATTTATTAACCATATGAGATTCAATGATCTTGAATTTGAGGTTAATGAGCATCAAACCCACTAGAAGTTTATCTCTTTGGATTTGAAGGTGTTTAATTTTCAAATCCACTATAATTTTATTTTCTTTCTCACGGTTCATTTTTCTTTGAGTAGTTTATCATTATTATATTTATAATTATAATTTTATATCTATCTCAAACATATGATTACATATAACGCACATGTTATATACGAGATTTGCATATTAAAATATATGCTTTCTAAAAGAAATCATCGGCTGACTTCCTGAAGCTAACACGGTTTTTCATTAAAATATCTATTTTGGGTATAATTCCCAACTAGATTTGGGTTCTACTAAAAATGTTATGGTGTCTAGAAAGCGTAAGAACAATTTTGGTCCACTTAGGAGAAGCTACCAATAACTTACGATAATACTATGTTTAGGGCATGTTTGGCTAAGCTTTTCCATCTCAACTTATAACTTATTGACTTTTACAAAAAGCTAACAAGGAAATTTAGTGTTTAGCAAACCCAAAAGGACGTTGTGACTTTTTGAGGAGCTCTTAACTTTTCAAAAACCAAATTACCATATTACATGAATAAGCTAAGCCAAACACTTTTTAAAAAACAACTTATTGACTTATTGGCTTTTCACATCCCATAAGTTAATCTAAACACTTTTTTAAAAACTAATTTCTAAAAGTTATAAGTCAATAACTCTTTTTCACAAAAAGTCCCATTTAACTTAAAGAAGCTTAGCCAAATATGCCCTTAGTGGTGAGTGAAACAAATGTCTTACCCTTAGATATGAATTGACATGTGACATATGAGGTATTATGGAATGTGAAGTGAAAAAGGAGTGTAGTGGTATAAGGTTGCACGGTGTGGGCATCGTCCCAGCTTCGTCCCCCACCGTCGCCGCTCCTCCACCCATTTCGCCCCCTTCCAGCGGCGTCCTGATTGGCTTTTTGCGGACGATGGAGTCGGTCCTCCCCCTCTCTCACACACCTATACATACAACATATATATATACACACACATATTAGGTTCATCCCCCCCCTCCAATTTCCTTAGTTTCATCCCTTTTGCCCCATCCTCATACTCATCCTACGTGTCGCTTACGTGGCGGATCATCCTCCAAGGGAGGACCATCACCATACCGTGTAGCCTAATGCTCTATAACCCCCATTCAATCATTACCCATTTATATTTTCTAAATTCCTATTGGCCCATTCAATTAACTTTTTGATCAAGAGGCATTTTAAATGAAACGCCCAAGCCACTTTTTGAAAGAAAACGCTAGAGGGCGGTACGGTGGGTGTGGTTAGGCATTATGTGGGAAAACATCCAATTCTTTTGCCACTACACATGGTCTAAGTGAGATTATACCGAATGTATTTATATGTTCGTATATCATTACACAAAAAGGTACGGTAACGTATTTGGGTATCCCCTTTAAGTTGTTTAGAATAAAATTTACTGGTTGATAAATTCCGTAACGTATAAAAGAAATATGCATTTTAAATAGGGGTATTGGATTTAAATAATCTTAACTTTCACGAATTGACCGATTGACTCTCAGCTTTTGATTTGTATCACACCACTCCCAACTTTCAACTTATTGTCTGATAGCACTCCCAAACTAACCAAATATTAACCCATTTTGCTGACATAAGCTGCCGCATCACCAAATCAGTGCCACATGTCATTAAAAAAAGCCAAGCCAGATACCACGTCAACACACAAGTGCCACATAAACCTAACTGGGTTAGAATTCAGTTAGTTTGGGAGTATTATCGCCCAATAAGTTAAAAGTTGAGAGTGATACAAATCGAAAGTTGGGAGTGCTATCGGTCAATTGGTGAAAGTTAGGGTTATTTAAATCTAACATCTCTTTTAAATATTTTTGGATAAAAAGGCTTTTATAAGATAAGTATCCTTGTTCAACAACTAATAGAACCAATATGACTCGTTGAATTGTTCTACATCTTACATATGATGTTAAAAGACTAGGGTGGTGTTTGTTTTTTAAGATGCAAAAGGTCTACAGTCTGCGGACCACATCTGCAGGCATATGTAGGAGAAGAGGTGGACCAAAGGTCTGCAGTCTGCAAGGAGAAGATGGTTTGTTTTTTTTACTTCTACAAAAACCACTTCACAACACACACAGAGAACACTCCTCTCTCTCTGCCTTCATCTACCACCACCACCACAACCATCTGCCACCACCTCCTCCACCGTCCACCTGCCACCACCACAACCAACAACCACCGTCAAGTACCACCGCCCCCTGTCTCCTGCCGCGAAGCCAAGCACCATCGCAAACCCTAGCCCCCACTCCAAGAACCCACCCTCGTCGAAACCACCACCACCGTCTTCGTCGTTCCACCACCGCCAACATATTAAAAACCCTCCAATTTAAATCTTGTTTCATCCCCAAATCACCTTCTTTTCCGATCATGTCTCTGAACATCAAAAACCCTCACAACTACCTCCCCATCTTCGAGAAAACTAGAAAAAATACCAGTTATCACTCAATAATTGACCTTTTAACGTCATCGAAATACAAATCAATTCTTACTGCTGATGCTCCGGTTCATAAAGAAACTCTCCGACAATTTTGATTTAATGCTGAAATAGAGGCTGAAGATAATAATCCAGTTGCCATCACATCTAAGGTCAGGGAAAGTGTGGTACGAATTTCTCCCTTTACAATTTCCACTACATTTGAATTGGATGACTTGGCAGGTAAGAACAAGTTTGAAAATTTTGAACTTCATACAGAGTTCATTAAAAGTGGGTATGATGCACAATTAAAGGAAGTTACTATCTACAAACGAAACTTCCCTCCGCTAATGAAATTTTTGTTTCATACTCTTTTAATTTGTCTCTCAGCCAAGACCAGCGCATTTGATGAGATACCTTTGAACATTCAGTATTTGGGTTATGCTATTTTAACAAAATCTAATTACAATTTATCAAAAGCACTATTTTCTGATTTGTTGAATAATGTGAGAAATGTGAAAAAATTGAAAAAAGGTGTTCGTAGTAATGCTTTTTTGTTGTATCCAAGACTTCTAAGCTTCTACCTACGAAAACAAGTGTCACAAACAGATTTTGAACAAGGTGTAGCTTTTCAAATATATAGTCTTACAAGTAAAACTTTTACTAAACTTATGGATAAAGAGTCAAAAGTTTCAACAACTGAAACAAAGGGAGATGAGCCTCTCTTAGATGCGTTTGCATCAGTTGCTCAAACTTCTGTTGTTGAGCGAACTGCTCATGCTGATCATGATACCACAACCGGTATTGTGAAACACACACCAGGAAAACGCAAAAAGAAAGCTGTCACATCCAAAAAGTCCATCAAAACTAAACAAAACAAAAAGGTTCCTCTGGAAGATGAGATCCCAGAGGTTAATGCAATGACAACACAAATGTCACTTGAAACCACTGCTGCTACTACTTCACAGTTATTGGAAAGATCTCAACCCATCCAAACTCCTCATGTATCGTCACAAAAGGATCATGTTGTAAGTACAAGGACACCACAACATGAAGTAGAGCTTTCATATGAAAGTATGTTTGAAAGTCCCTCTCCCAGGGCAATCACTCTTTCTACACCACAACCCTAGGCTCAAGTTCCATTAACAATATTACCTCTGTTAAAAGCAATTGAATTTCAGAAAGAAAACAGTTCCTCTAATGCACACATTACTAATAGAAGATCGCAACAAATGACTACGTCTGAACCAATTAAATCTTCTATTCTACAAACAGTTGAGGAGGTTATCTCCGTTGAGTATTACAAAACTCTTGGTGGTAGTTTAAGTGGAGCAGCGACTACAACTGTTGAACCTATTGGTGATCAGTTGGACAGTGGTTACATCATTAAGACTCATTTGAAGGCAACTACTGATGAGGTTACAACTGTAATCTCTGCTTCACTGGGAAGTCCCTAGAACGAAGAAAAAGGTGCATCTGTTTCTGATGATATGGAGACTTCTCCTATTATCAAAATAAAAACAATCACTACAGGTGGCAATTCAGATGATCCTATTAAAGTAGGTGATGAATTTACTTATAAGGATTTGACGGTTAGAGTGTCTAACATTGAAACAGATGTTGCTGAAATGAAAGAATTGATTAAGCAGATGATAGAGCTTTTTAAAAGTCAACCTAGCAGACAAGAAATTGCCAATGAGCTTTGGAATTCTATGCAACCCATCTTTCAAGTTCAGAGGAATTTGGCTGAAAGTAACCGCAATTTCAGTTTGGAATTTATCAGAAATTTGGTTGATGTCAGTTATAAAGACACACAAGCAGACATTATGAACATTAAGGAACATCTGTTGGAACTTACTGGTTCCACTTCTACATCAATCTTTGAGAAAGATGATGATGATGATAATGATGCCAAACAGGGGGAGAAAGATTCATTGAGAAAGTTGCCACCAGATTCAAAAGCTAATCCTACAGAAATTGTATTGCATGCTCAACCTAAATCCCAACCTTCTCCAAAAAAGCACTACAAAAGAAAGAGAAAATACCTTCCACACCATCATCACCCATTTTGTCAATAGATGTTGGAACACAAAAGTATCAGCAGATGTTTACCAAACAGCTGCTGAGACACCAGTTGTTTCAGCAGAAGTTTCTCAAACATCTGCCATGATCATTTTTACTACACCAACCACAATCCAAGTACCTCCAACGTCATAAAGATTTCCCATACATTTATCTTCACTAGCAAAACATTCTCCTTCACCAGAAATCATCTCCACACGCAAGAGAAAAACTCATATCGATATAATCACAGAAATGAACAATGATCCTCTGGTAAAGCCAACTCAATCTAATTGGAAGAAAGTCAAAACAGTGGATTCAGATGAGGTATTGAAGTTTAAAAGAATGAGAGCAGGGCTTGTGGCTGCTGATTATGGTCCAGTTAGATCCATTGCCAGATGGTCTAAACTGAAAATTGTTGAGACCTACAAAAAGCTGGAAGAAGATAGAGTTGAACATTCAAATGTTCTTCAAAAGTCAGTCTATCCTACAAGTGCTGCTCTGCCTCCAAAAATCGGTACTCCAAAAAACCTTCTCTCATCATCTGATTTGTCTGAATCAATTTTAAATTTAGTTAGCAGACCACAATCACCAAACTCATCTTCAATAATTCTTTGCCCAAGAAAACCAACTGATCCAAAAATATTAAAGTGGAAGTCATGTTCAAAAACCCAAGTATTGACTTTGATCAGATCAGATGGTAGTGTTGAAGAGATTAAAATGGATAGTGCATATAATCTGAATGCACACGATCTACAAGATTTGTTGGACCTTCAACTTGAGAGGGATGATGAAGAAGACATGTTCTCCCTGGACTTTGAACTACAATTCAAAGGACAAATTAAGGAGATGTTGATGAGAAATAAAAATCAGTAATAAAGAAGGGTTTTCATATCATCTGTTGTATAGGGAGATTATTGAATCAACATCTGTTACATTGTTTGCAGTATTATATTTAACCAGATCACAACATGTAGCGAAGGACATCTTGCTGTGTAACAAATTCTTGAATGAGGTTTGATGTGTGTTGTTTAGGCAGGTGATCGTTTGTTCTTAGTTAATATTTGTTAAAGTTAAGTTGTATTTGAATTTTATTAAGTTTGTTAGACATCTTTCATATGTACCCTCTTTTTTGAACAAGAGAATTGAAATAATCATATGTAACTGATGAATTTTATTAAGTTTGTTAGACATCCTTTCGACATCTTTTATTAAGTTTGTTAAATATCTTTTATACACATATCTATATGTTCTGTCAATATGTGTTATGCATGGTTTTCTAAGAAACGACCCGTGTTTGCACACGGGTCTTACCGCTAGTTAATTAGAAGAGATTAAACTCAAATAATAATTATCTATAAAAGATGCCCTAATATGATGACAAGTGTCCCCAAAGTGGTTTCTTTTATTATATAGTAAAGATTTCTATGATCATTTACCCAATACTTAGGGCTGTAAACGAACCGAACGAACATGAACAAGACCTTGTTCGTGTTCGTTCGTTAAGGAAATAAATGTGTTCATTAACGGTTCATGAACACTTACCGAACAAGATTTTATGTTCGTGTTTGTTCATTAAGGAAATGAGAGTGTTCACGAACGGTTCACGAACACAAATAAATTTGGCCAACGCGACTAAGGATAAAGGTGGATGGCCCATAGAGTAGCACTGGAACTTGAATCTCTTTTTGTGGAACGGAGGTCGATCGTATTCGCCGATGTAAATAATGAGAGAGGAAAAGGAAATGATACATAAACAAAGTGAAATAAGGTTTCATAGTTTAATTGTTATGGTAATAATATAAATAAAATTTTAATAATATAAAAAGTATAGATAAAATATATGAAAGTACAAAAATCTTTAATTAAAACACAAACATACGAACATAATCGAACGCATATAAAATGAACGAAAGTTCACGAACACCTTACCGAACGTTCACGAACACAATTGAACGACCGAGACCTCTGTTCATGTTCGTTCATTTAACTAATTGAACGAAATTTCATGTTCATGTTCGTTCGTTTATTAAGTGAACGAACATAAACGAACTTCCCACCGAACGGTTCACGAACAGTTCGCTGAACGTTCGGTTCGTTTACAGCCCTACCAATACTCATACACAAATAAGCTTTATATATGTTTTAAATTTTTAATACTGAAATCACATACATCAACAACTTAAAAAGCATGATGTGCTGCACGAAAATATGACATGTACTTGAGGTGCGCGCCTCAAAGTCGTTTTTACTCCAAAAAGTGTGCCTCGGCTACGCTTTCTATATAGTGTGCGCCTCATGTTGCATTAGACACAGAGGCATGCGCCAAGGCGCGCTTTTTAAAACAAGTTTAGGTGAGAGGAATCGTATAATGAGTGCGAAGTACCAATCGATTAACAAAAAAATATGTGAGTTGCTAATTCGCAAAGGGAGCAAAATTTGTTGGCATGAGATGTTGGATGTTGTAAGACAAATTTCATCAAAGGTGATTTACTTTATAAGTAGGTGAATGTAATACCCTAGGCAAATATCATATTGTCGTGAACATGAGGGATGATAGTGTTTTAGAGAATGTATAGAATGAAATACCATCGACACATTTTGAGGGCGTTGGATATGATAGACGAGAGAATAACTTCACAGTTAACCATGTTTTGGTGAGTACAATCCTAAGTTGCTAACATAGTTGAACTCTTGTGAATCTGTAACTAAAAATAAATCCGTAAACTATTTGTGAGTAAAATATACGATATAATTTAATAAAGGAATAATGTTTCATAACTCATTATTATTTTGAATTTAATACAACAAGATTTCGGTATCAATCATCTGATTCTTTAAATATATATTTGAAAGCGACAAACGTTTTCTTATAATAGATTTAACATGACTGCTATTTTATTCAACTACTTAATTATCATTTATATTGGAATTTACAATTACCTTGCATTCTTAATGATAGCTCCAAAACAACTATTTTCAGTCAACGGATTATTACAACAGTCTATAACACGTTTTTGGTGAATTCATATTTGCTTAAACAATATATTATTTGAAATTTAAAAAGTTAATATTATTATAATAAAGCTTTGTGTATTAAAAGCTATTAAACGTTTCTTTAGGGGTCAAAACTAACCCAAAAACAAAGTAACTAAAAGCCAAGTTTGATTTGAACACCTCTTATGGTTATGTTTATTGACCCTTTAACTTAATGTGATCATGCTTTTAAATCACTTTTGTTTGTATTAGGCAAACCCTTTAATAACAACTTGTAATAGTTTATCCTTTTTGAAATGACATACTTATCCTTTGTTATCACACGTCCATTGATGTCTTTCAAGGGGCCTTGTTGTCCTTTCACCATAATACTTTTTTTTTTGGAATGAAAGTGACTTGGACCGACCATAATCCTTATGATCATAACACATAATATAATACCATATCCCTTTTGGGTCTTCTTTTGTATCAATAGCCAAAACCAACTTAAACTAATACTTTTTCGTTAGAAATGTTTATAATATGGCATTGTTAATTGAATGTATATAATCGAGCCGCCGAACTTGTAAACTATTCAAAATTTGCTAGCTAAAAGATCTCGAATTGAGTAAAGTTAAACAAATCTTGTTAAGACCGAGTTAAAGATAAGGTTGTTTAACTTACGTCTAAACTTCTTGCATCAAGGTTAGTTAGACTTGCGAATCCACTATGTATATAAATATAATATAATATAATATAATACTATTTGTATAATTACATAGTAAGTATAATCATACAAATTGTTATACTTAAAAGAATTAAATTATATGCATATAGATGAGGCCAGTTATTATACAATATCTCTTAACGTACATTGCGTACGTGATTTGTATATAACATGCGATTTTGTAATTTTGGTTGTTCGAGTTTGTAAGCCCAAGTTTATGATCATGCGATTTTGAGATATAATATGCGAACAACCATTTTTGGGGAGTCCGAGTTTAAGAGCCATGCGATTTTGATATATAACGTGCGATTATGATAGGCCCGAGTTTGTGAATCATGTGATTAAGACATGTCCCGGTTTGTGTATAACATGCAATTTCTAATCGCGTACGCAATGTACGTTAAGTCATTTTGTACGATACACTTTCTCTCTCTCTCTCTATATATATATATATAGATGTATATTATGTTTTATACTTTTATATATAACTATATTATATGTAAACAGTTTTTAAAGAGTACATAGATATAATTACAATGAATAAAGATAACTAAAAGAATAAACGAATCTGCAGACCGAGCTCGAGCTTATAAAGTTATATATAATCCAAGTTGGACTTCGACTGGACTCGTTTACACTCCTATTCTTAGTATTTATAAAAATAAATATTAATAATTCTCTTGGATAAGTTTAGATAGTGTATAACCTAATTGGATCGGGTCATATTCTTAGGTCATAATGTCAGATAATAGTCATAGTTCTATTTGGTAAACAAAGGACGCTATCCGTCAATATTATCAAAGTTTATATCGGTCTTACTTGGTCCTTTTCTTTGACATAGTTCCAACTTCTAATTTATCACGTTTTTTTTTTGTTTTTTTGTTTTTTTTTTTGAGAACTGAGAAGACAGTTGGCTCTGTATTTTAGTAGATTATGGTTTCTATTCAGAAAGTGATGGTGGCGCAGTTTGTTGCTCGTCTACCTGTTATCCTTATGTAAATTGCCCAAATTATTGGAATGAAATATATTTTGGAATTTAGAAAGTGATATACCAATATAATTAGTTTAAAATATGAGTAGTAAAAATAATTATATGTATAAAGAGACGTTTATTGAACAACTAGTTTTATAAAGAAAATTAAAAGAAACTCATCGTATCAACCTTCTACTCTTTTCTATTTTGAACTCTCATTGTATTAGAAGTGTATAGTCCATTAGCATTGAATAATATCTTCATTATTTGGTTGTGCGTCTTCTAATCCAAAAGCTCTGATTAAACATATGTATTTCAGACCTCTCGGTTTAAATGTTTAAATTCTTCGACTTATTGTCAAGCATCATGTAAAAGTTATTATAAAATTCTCACGCGTTTATAAATTGGTCATATAATGAATATATACCGTTTATATAGATGTCGTTTTTCTTATGGCCCTTTCATATACTTTATTTTTGGTTTAGAAGTATGTAAAGCATATTTATTAGTATATGCCTTTTAATAAATTAAACATTATAATTTCATTATTACGGCCAAAATAAATTCAAGATTGGAATATTTTATGATATCCAATGACATGATTTACGGCCAAAATAAATTTAAGATTGGAATATATTTTATGATATCCGATGACATGTTTTTTCTATAAAGAAAAAACACACAGAAAGCCATTTTACATGCAATCTTATTTTTGATATAATCTTCTATTTAACCATTTTAAATAAAAACGCATGGAAAACTATTTTACAGGCAAGCTTACCATTTTAAAGAAAAAACGCAAGGAAATCTATTTTACAGGCAATCTTATTTTTTTATATAATCTTCTATTTAACCATTTTTATAAGTATTTTTTAACATATATAAATCGGATATAGTTATAACTACTTTTTTAACACATATACATAAAGGATGTTAATAAAGTCATACCTCAAAATCTTATTTTTACATCCTCTATACGGATTGTATAATGTTATATGACCCGTATAATAATCTGACGTGACAAATATTAGGTCGTATATATGAAGAAAATATTAGGTCAGGATCATACAAATGTTAAGATGTAAAAATAAGATTCTATAAGGTGTGAGAATAGTGATAAAGATACATAAATTACACGTAAATATTTATCTATACGAACCATATCATTATCTATTAAATAATTTAAATTAACTAACACCGTTAACCATTAAAAAATCAGATTAATTAACTAACAAGTTGGAATATGTCAAAAAGTGATTGGTTGAAATAAACAAAACGAAAAAAAAAACGGTGATAAGTGAATCCGTGTTCTTGCATAAACTGTGTGCGTGTGGGTCCCACTGGCGCTGACTCTTGCCGCGTGGAACGCAATCCCCGACGGCTGTACTTGTGTAGTTATGTTCGCCTTCTCTAACGATAATTTGACTCGATTAATGTTTTATGTTTTTTTTAAAAGAAAAATCGGCACAACGAATAGGAGTCGGCCATCAAGGTTTGGTATGTGTACACTGTACTTTCAAAAGTTGGTTTTGGGTCCGGTTCGGTTCAGACTGGTAATTGTTTTGTTTTTTTCTTCTTAACAGCCGAATATTATTCATTTTCTTCAGTTTCGGTCATGTTTATATTATGCAAGATCTTGAATTTTGGCTAGAAAAAGTTACGCGGATTATTTGTGAGTTGCGTGACTTTACAATCGTGTATCTGCGTTTACTCGTGTATAAGAATTTGTTTATGTGGATACGGACTAAATTGCATTTTATACGTTAGTGGTTACGGGCTGTTTGTTTTATCTCTTAATGGTTCAGACTTTTTACTGGTTTATCACTTAATGATTTAGATTTTTTGTTTTGCAAGCAGGTGTCTGAATGGTTCAGACATTTGCCTTTGAATGGTTAAAAATTATACCGAGTCTGAATTGTTAAGCATTATACCGAGTCTAAATGGTTAAGACCACTTGTCTGAATTAGACATTTGAATTTGAACAGTTAAGTATTACAGTATATTAGCTTTAAATGGTTCAGACCTCTTATTAATTTAGTACTTAATGGTTCAGATCTTTTAGTAATTCAACATATACTCATTTAAACACGAACACACACGTTACAGATTATAGATATATATAATATAAAGTGAGACGGTCAAAAAAATCCTAATGTATGATATATGGTTGGTTTGCTAGTGAGAATGGTGATCTGAACATGTAGTGCGGTAGTCCAAACACTGTTTACATTCAAAAGTGGAGTAGTACTCAAAACCAAAACATGATCTAAAACGATAAGTATTTATATATTAAAAAGATTTAACAAATAAAATTAAGTTCAATTTCCCATCTAGAGACTTGATCATTAGCTTTCATGTTTTTAAGCATTTTCACTTGTCGCATCGGTGCGTATATTGGCGTTGGCCAGGGGAGGTCCCAAGTCCGGCGTACGCCTACCCCAGCTACAACACTAACCTACGCACCCCTTTTAAAATAAAATGTTATATGACTTTATCAATCTTTTTCTGAACCCACCCCTCCCCCGGCTTCTTTATATATACATCTCACAAGGATTTAACCTTATTTTTCTCACAAGAGTTAATTTCTCTTGACCATTAGGCGAAAGCCTAAGTGACGACTTTATCATCTAACATTCTAACCCCAAAATTTCTCAATTTATTTGTACAATAGTAAATGGCATAGTTACAGTAGTCACAAATCACAATAACTCATTTATTTATAAACTCTTTCATGGTAAGTATTTTATAAATTTATTAACCATATGAGATTCAATGATCTTGAATTTGAGGTTAATGAGCATCAAACCCACTAGAAGTTTATCTCTTTGGATTTGAAGGTGTTTAATTTTCAAATCCACTATAATTTTATTTTCTTTCTCACGGTTCATTTTTCTTTGAGTAGTTTATCATTATTATATTTATAATTATAATTTTATATCTATCTCAAACATATGATTACATATAACGCACATGTTATATACGAGATTTGCATATTAAAATATATGCTTTCTAAAAGAAATCATCGGCTGACTTCCTGAAGCTAACACGGTTTTTCATTAAAATATCTATTTTGGGTATAATTCCCAACTAGATTTGGGTTCTACTAAAAATGTTATGGTGTCTAGAAAGCGTAAGAACAATTTTGGTCCACTTAGGAGAAGCTACCAATAACTTACGATAATACTATGTTTAGGGCATGTTTGGCTAAGCTTTTCCATCTCAACTTATAACTTATTGACTTTTACAAAAAGCTAACAAGGAAATTTAGTGTTTAGCAAACCCAAAAGGACGTTGTGACTTTTTGAGGAGCTCTTAACTTTTCAAAAACCAAATTACCATATTACATGAATAAGCTAAGCCAAACACTTTTTAAAAAACAACTTATTGACTTATTGGCTTTTCACATCCCATAAGTTAATCTAAACACTTTTTTAAAAACTAATTTCTAAAAGTTATAAGTCAATAACTCTTTTTCACAAAAAGTCCCATTTAACTTAAAGAAGCTTAGCCAAATATGCCCTTAGTGGTGAGTGAAACAAATGTCTTACCCTTAGATATGAATTGACATGTGACATATGAGGTATTATGGAATGTGAAGTGAAAAAGGAGTGTAGTGGTATAAGGTTGCACGGTGTGGGCATCGTCCCAGCTTCGTCCCCCACCGTCGCCGCTCCTCCACCCATTTCGCCCCCTTCCAGCGGCGTCCTGATTGGCTTTTTGCGGACGATGGAGTCGGTCCTCCCCCTCTCTCACACACCTATACATACAACATATATATATACACACACATATTAGGTTCATCCCCCCCCCTCCAATTTCCTTAGTTTCATCCCTTTTGCCCCATCCTCATACTCATCCTACGTGTCGCTTACGTGGCGGATCATCCTCCAAGGGAGGACCATCACCATACCGTGTAGCCTAATGCTCTATAACCCCCATTCAATCATTACCCATTTATATTTTCTAAATTCCTATTGGCCCATTCAATTAACTTTTTGATCAAGAGGCATTTTAAATGAAACGCCCAAGCCACTTTTTGAAAGAAAACGCTAGAGGGCGGTACGGTGGGTGTGGTTAGGCATTATGTGGGAAAACATCCAATTCTTTTGCCACTACACATGGTCTAAGTGAGATTATACCGAATGTATTTATATGTTCGTATATCATTACACAAAAAGGTACGGTAACGTATTTGGGTATCCCCTTTAAGTTGTTTAGAATAAAATTTACTGGTTGATAAATTCCGTAACGTATAAAAGAAATATGCATTTTAAATAGGGGTATTGGATTTAAATAATCTTAACTTTCACGAATTGACCGATTGACTCTCAGCTTTTGATTTGTATCACACCACTCCCAACTTTCAACTTATTGTCTGATAGCACTCCCAAACTAACCAAATATTAACCCATTTTGCTGACATAAGCTGCCGCATCACCAAATCAGTGCCACATGTCATTAAAAAAAGCCAAGCCAGATACCACGTCAACACACAAGTGCCACATAAACCTAACTGGGTTAGAATTCAGTTAGTTTGGGAGTATTATCGCCCAATAAGTTAAAAGTTGAGAGTGATACAAATCGAAAGTTGGGAGTGCTATCGGTCAATTGGTGAAAGTTAGGGTTATTTAAATCTAACATCTCTTTTAAATATTTTTGGATAAAAAGGCTTTTATAAGATAAGTATCCTTGTTCAACAACTAATAGAACCAATATGACTCGTTGAATTGTTCTACATCTTACATATGATGTTAAAAGACTAGGGTGGTGTTTGTTTTTTAAGATGCAAAAGGTCTACAGTCTGCGGACCACATCTGCAGGCATATGTAGGAGAAGAGGTGGACCAAAGGTCTGCAGTCTGCAAGGAGAAGATGGTTTGTTTTTTTTACTTCTACAAAAACCACTTCACAACACACACAGAGAACACTCCTCTCTCTCTGCCTTCATCTACCACCACCACCACAACCATCTGCCACCACCTCCTCCACCGTCCACCTGCCACCACCACAACCAACAACCACCGTCAAGTACCACCGCCCCCTGTCTCCTGCCGCGAAGCCAAGCACCATCGCAAACCCTAGCCCCCACTCCAAGAACCCACCCTCGTCGAAACCACCACCACCGTCTTCGTCGTTCCACCACCGCCAAGAACATCGGATTCGTCGGAGAATGATTCAGTGGCTTCAGGATCGGAGCAGAAGACGCGGATTTTGCGGAGGTTTTTGCCGGTGAGTTCGGTTTTGGAGGTGGAGGATCGGAATCGCTTGCTTACACGGTGGTCTGCCATGGCTGTTGAGGTGTTAGGGTTTGAAGAGGTGTTGCAGAGATAGATACAGATGGATAGATAGATATATATGGCTAGGGATAAATGTTGTGTAAGGATTAAACTGTTTTGAAAGAGAGAAGTGGTGGGCTTATGTCTGCGTGGGGAAGAGGTGGGGGAAAGGTAAAATATGAGAAGTGCTTTTGGAAAACAAACAAGCTGCAGGACCCAAAGGTTTGCGCGTGTCTGCACGATGCAAACATAAGTGACCAGAAGTGTTTCTGGCCAACAAACAAACAGCACCCTAGAACATGTGTGAATGAAACAACATTAGTATACCAAAAATTACTAGGTTTTCCATACTTGGCATGCCGCAATACACGTATTAAAGCCAAGCCGAATATAGCACGCAAAAAAGGACGTTAGTGGGAGTAGGCCATGACCAGCTGCCTATCAAACGCGGTGTTTCAAAATAAAATTATTCGGATTCTAATTCTTGAATTTTTCCAAATGAAACGTGTACGATTGTCATGGACCCGCACTGTCATATTCGAACCATTTTTCGAGTGGATGAATTCTTATGGAAAAGACATCGTAGTTATATGCCTATATTTTAGATAAAGAGTGTTGACAAATTGATACAAGTAGTTATCCCATTTGATACAATAAAGTCACCCGGGACCAAACTTATGTGGAAAATTCACCTAAAGAATAAAGTTGATTGGTTTCCATCTCAGATTTTAATCATTTTTTTTGGGATCACCAATCAAACATTCTTAAACTATTATGTTTATTTTTTTAAGTAATAACAATAAATATAGTTTTGTAATTGAATTTGAAATCCCACCATAAATATATAAGTTATCATCAAACTTAGGTCAAGTTTGTTTCTATATTTTTTTCAACTTTATTAAAGAAAAGTTAAAATATATTGCATGAATATAATACTTATTTTTTCTTTAGTTAATTATATTATATTATTAGGTTGTTGCTTTACTTTATAAACCCCTAAATTGGAGTGTGTTACCTAACAAAAGATTCAAAATATCAGCTATACTTATTTTAAATAATTACAATTTTGTTCTCTTCTTCAAATAAAAGTCTTTGTTGGGTCATATCTTAGTCAAATTATGAATGGTTACCAACTTGGTTTTTAAGTTCATGGTCTTGAAATGCAAAGATGACAAAAATGATTAGAAGCTGAACGATATAATAATCAAGTTATTCATTTTGTTTAAAGATATGAGTTTTCATACATTTATTTAATTATTTTGCATATTTTATAATTTGAATTTTGGTTACGTATATATCATGTGTATGGTTTTCCCGGTAGTCATGCAATTACCCAAACATATGGTGTCGACATGATGAAGCACAATCATCATCTAGTATATAAGTTACACACGTGTGAATGACTTGACCCTGAAAATAGCTATTGTCTAAGAATTTAACTGTTCACAACGTGATGTGAAGTCCTTGCCTAAAACCTTCATGTTGCTTTTAGAAAAAAAAAAATCTTCGTATCACAACCAGTTACTCAATTAGTAACTAAAATGATGTTTGATGGTTCATTAAACATTAACAATATAGTTTGAATTGTTTTTAAATTAAATTCATTTAAAAAAAGAAACTAAAAGTCTAAAAATGAGTTTGAGCAATTCGTCCAACACATGTTAAGACCAACTAGGCAACCACAATGGCTATGTGAGAAGGCAATGCCGTGCAAGTGGCACCGAATGTCATGTTTGTGTGGATTCGTTCATGAACATCTTTATAGACGTGTTTATGAGAACAAATGGTTATAGACGAGTTTTTAAATAAAAAAGTAGTGATTTTTACTTTTACTTTTTATTCTCATATTTCTTAGTTTATATAGCTATAAATAATAGATCATTTAAATTTCCAATGATTAAAGCTTATTATTATAAATAATTTGTTAATTTCTTTATATGTCAATAAATAACTTAAAAGTCACCATTCTTGAGTGATTTTTGGGATTAAGGCCAAGGGATCGAGCCAGTTTCTTCACCAGGAATAGAAGGTGCTCAATTGTTGTTTTTGCACCAAAGAGAATGTGCTTTAGCTCGGGTTCGGTTCAAACAAGGATAAAGGTAAGGTTTTCGCTTTGAGCTCGCGTATTCATGAAAGATGATGCATGGGAAAATAATACACGTTGATTTTGATGTATTTTGATACAAAAAGTTTTTATTTGGATGTGTTCATAAACCTGTAACGTGTAGTCGCCTTCATAACTTGATTTAGGGTTTCACGAATAAACTAGTAATTTCTCGCACCATAATGCCTATGCAAATAGTTTAGATTTCACATGTTAGTTCTCGAATGACTTGTTTAGCATTATAGTTTTTGCATAGCAGTTCTCGTACGATAGATTTCGCATGAATGGTTTTCGCATATATAGTTTTCATGCGATAGTCTTTGCATGATCATGCATACAAAAACTTAAGTTTTTGCATAAGCATATAGCGCGAAAACTCTAAGGATGACCTATTCGAGAGTTGACCCTTTTGGCCACTCATGTTATGCGAAATGTGACTATTTCATGAATCTTTGAACATATTTGACTTAGTATTCCAGGGCTCAGGATATCCAACATATAGGGTATTGAAGCTTAAATTCCATAGGTGAGTTTCTTGGCCCTTCTTCAAAATAAATATGGGATGATGTGCATACTTGGTAAATAATGATAAGAAATGAATAAATGTTAAAGAAACGTAATGGTTAATGAAATGAAATAGTTATGGCTTCTAGGCACAACGTTATCAAGAAACATTTTCAGTTAATTAATTAATGTAATGAAAGATAAAGCTAAAGTAAAGATGAAGGGAAAAGGCAGTTACCTCCGGGGCTACTACATCTTACTCACAATCCATGTTTCATGAACTTAGCACGTTGTGAGCACACGATATGGTGATTACCTGCGGTCCCACTAAGTCTTACTAAATAGTGAGAATATGATAGCGCAATTACCTCTGGGGCTACCAAGTCTTACTTCGTTGTGAGCACTTGATAGGTAAGTGACCTACAGGGCTATTGATACTCGTAAAGAATTACAATTAAAAGAGTGATATGGATTACTGATGAGGTGAATGTCACTTATTACTAAAGATAAAGATTTAAGTTTAAAGTACGTATATGTAAAGTATGTTATGATGAAATGATATGTATTTATAATGTTTTATTTAGTTAGAACTCATTCATCATAAATGATTTTTAGTATGTTCGTGAGTTCCGGATGATGGCTTTGGTGTTGGAGAGAATGTTACCGTATGTCTCGGGACTCGCATCTCATTATTTTTATAACGACAAAACTTGTATGTAAAAATATAGAAAAACCAGGCCAACAAGCAACTAGGACTCGAATTACACAATGACATTTGCGATGTTGAAATTGCTCCACCTCTTTTTGCACCTCATGCTTTATGTGTTTTTAATATATAGTGTAATATTCAAGTTTTCATAATTATCAATTTTTCATTTTTTTTTATCCTATCAAGTACACTATTAAAGTCCTCTAAAGAAGATGTCAATTAAGAAAAGAATAATAATTTTTATTAAAAAAGATCTAAGTTACTAGTAACTATACTTTTTTATATTGTTTAACTAACTCAAGTTCATTTTAAGACCACACGTTATGATTGCGTGGAGAGGGAGGTGGGAGCCTCTCTCCGCCCTAACACCACCCCGTCGCTTGTTCCATATGAGCGTTTCCCCTTCTAAGGTGGAGATGTCTACGGGCGTCGCCCCCTGATTTCTTTAAACTTGAACCTATTTTCAAAGCTCCTTTATGCCCCATACGCTACGCGAACACATGCCTTTTTTGATATGAAAGACAAAACTCAAATGATCTATGTAAAGTCCACGTGACAGCGTAGAAGCTCTCCTCTTACCCTAATGACTCCGTGTAGTCTAACAACTAAAAACAACTCTATTTTTTAATTATGAACAACTTTTTCACAATTAATTAAAACGAGTGAACTAATTAAATTATTTTTTCCCAAGTCCAAAGTAATATTTTGAACGGCAAATAATTACTAACTAAAACTTCTTTTTATCTGAATCTCTCAGCTTAAACTAGTTATATAAAAAATTCTACATCGAGGAAAAAAATGTTAAAAGTTGCGTGTTTTTATCATTGTAATAATTATTATTATATCTTTAGTTTTTTAATATGAATTGCTAGACAATGACACGTGCACAACTCAATTTTTGAGGAATTAAAATATGACTTTCTAATTTAAAAATATATTTTTTTTGCTAAAAATAAACAAACTTGAAAAAGAAGCAATCAAACTCACGAAACCCAAAAGAAAAAGATTCCGGCGTGCACTAACAATTATACTAATACTCCCCGTCGATCGAAACGTCTTTATCCAATTACTCACTGCCACGTTTCAAAGTTTATCGATTTTTGAAAAAAAGGTGTTCATATTTTTAGCAAATTCCTAATTTCCGATTATAATAGATGACACTGGTTAATGCGGTGTTGGTAGAGTGATAAAAGAGATCTTTTTATTGTATGTGACACAAGTTTGATTTCTGTCCTTATCATTTAGTTTCGGCTGCACCTGGTGATGATTAGAGACTAGGCGAGTAGGCGGTGAACGCTAATTCGATTCTTGAACTGAGTGAGTTTTACCTCGACGCATTGTTATGTCTTCAGGCGAGTGTTCACGAGCTTCGGGCCTAGGTGAGGCTTTCCTCTGGTTCGGTGGTGAGTATATACCGATGTGGTAAATTTCACCGGTAGCCATTTAAAGGGTTCGTTGACCATTAAAAAAATAATAGATGACACCATTTTTATTTTTACTTTTTTTAACATCGAGATGATATTGTATACTATCTTAAAAACCAAAGTCGGTGGAATTTTCCACCGGCTTTGGTTGGCCCTTCAAATTTTGTACCTGGCCATTTTAGTCCTTTTCTCATTTTTAATATCCTCAACTTTAGCAATTGGCATTTTTAGCCCATAGCATTTTACTAAATTAATTTTCTCTAAATAACTTTGGTTTGTTAATCTCTTTTGTTAATTTCTTTTTTACATTCATATTTTTATGTACATGTCGGTATAAATTTGAGTGTGTCTATGTTTCGACAACCAAAGTCGGTGGAATTTCTCACAGGCTTTGGTTGGCCCTTCAACTTTTGGACTTGGCAATTTTAGTCCTTTCCTTATTTTTTATATCCTCTACTTTAACAATTGGCTTTGGTTGGCCCTTCAACTTTTGGATTTGGCAATTAGTCCTTTCCTCATTTTTAATATCCTCTGCTTTAGCAATTGGTATTTTTAGCACCTAGCTTTTTACTAAATTAATTTTCTCTAAATAACTTTAGTTCGTTAATCTCTTTTGTTAATTACTTTTTTACATTCATATTTTTATGTACGTTTCGGTATAAATTTGAGTGTGTCTATGTTTCAACGTAAATTGTTTCCGGAAACGAGTCATGTCAAATATAATACGTGTTAGTTTAGAAAAACCATTTTTACGTGCATATTTTTATATATGTGTTTTTATTAATTCGAGTTGTTCTACCTTTCGATGTAAATTTTTTTGGGAAACGAGGCACAATATAATATATTTTCGTGCTTATTTTATGTACTTTTCGTAAATTTTGTTCCGAAATGAGCGGAGTCAAATTGTGGTTTTCCTTCTTTTTTTAAAAACCCTAATTAATACCATATAATACGTTATGATTGTACATTATAAATTCGATTTACTTTACGTTTTGATTCAATCTGAATGCTTATATAGGTTAGATTGAGTTCAATCGGATACGTTGAAATGCACGTTCGTATGGTTAACGCATCATATAACGTTTGGACTAATTCATTCGATTTTTGCGTGGTACCCGCGTCGCAACACGTGCGGGCTTTATTACTAGTCAAGATAAATTGGGTAAACATAATTACGTCACAGTAAATATATAAAAATCAATTTATCTAAAATAATGATTAAAATTACATTACAACTAGTAATAGCATCCGCGCGCGTTGCGGTGCGGGTACATATCAAACATCGAATAAATTTGTTCACACGATATGTGAAGAGTTAATTATATGAAAACACATGTTTTGACGTATCTTATTGAACTCAATGCAGCCTATATAATCATTGCAATTGGATTAAAGCATAAAGTGGTCAAATTTATACCGTATAATTATAACATATTATATGTCGCCCGAGTCAACATAGATAATGTAACGGTTATAACGAAATGCTGACTCATATAATCAAAAGATACTAATTAGAGCTTTAAAAAAGGAAAAAAAAAAAAAAGAAACTGTAATTTGACTCCACTTAGATCAAAACAAAATTTACAAAATGTTCATAAAATCAAGAAAACATATTATATTTCACCTAACTCATTTCCCAAAAAGTTTACGTCGAAAATACACCAACTCGAATTTATACCGAAACGTACATAAAAATATGTATGTAAAATTTGTTTTTTTAAACATAAACGTATTATACTTAACCAGACTCATTTCCATAAAAAGTTTACGTCGAAACATAGAGGAAATCGAATTTATATCGATACGTACATAAAAATATGCACATAATAATTAATTTTTTCTTAAGTAAAGGAGATATAGCTGTAAACTCGAAACAAATTAAAACATACAAAAAAAATAACTAAGTCGATCCAGTACCCGCGTGTTGCGACGCACTTGTCAATACGAAGAAAAATAGACGTGTTGCAACTGCCTATCAAACTGAAAAAAGCATACGAAAAAAACTTGAACCCTACACACATGTTGGGGCGTGTTGACACGAAAATTTAGAACGAAACTTAAAACGAAAAACTTGCGAAAGATGAAAGTATGAGAGACCAAAGTTGAAAATAAAAAAGTGTTGGGGGTTAGATTGTAAAAGATGAAAAACTTTTTGTTAAAAGTAAAAAAGTCAAAGGGGTAAAAATGCAAAAGATTAAAATCTTTGGGTTAGAAGTGAAAAATACAAAAGTTTTTTTGGAAAACTCCCCATCCCCATATTACAACAACATAAAGCACACATGCGTTGATAATTTATAATTTGAAAATATATTATATAAGATACTAATTACTATAAGCACTACATGAACAAGATCCAAATGTTTGAATCATCCAGAAATATCTAGTATTGTTTGATGCAAAAACATGTAAGAAAAAGATCATCCGGAGTAGCGGGAGTGATGTGTGTTGGTGTGTATATAATTTAGATATATAATTAAGCCCTTTTTTACACCTTTAGCCAAGTTTTAAATTTATAAAACACGATATTCACTAACACTAAACACACATATGGGCAAGTGCACCCATCGTGGACGTAGTATAGTGTTGGTAAGATACCGAGGTCATCCAAGGACACAAGAGCTTTTAATACCGGTTTATCCTAAACGTCTAATCAAATCAAAAAGTGAAAAAAAAAATGTTTTTAAACTAAGAAAATAAAAACTAACTAAATGCTGAAAAATAAAATAAAAATAAAAACAGATAGACAAGATGAATCACTTGGATCCGACTCGTGTATTAGTATAACCTTTGATTATTTTCGCACTTTTGCACTTGTTTAAGAGATTATCTTAGTTATTGTAGTAGGCCCCTCTTTTGAAGGCGACGTTACCCTCAACGCAGTAGTTTGAGTCAGCAAGGATACAATCCTAAAGGGTCGGATTATTGGAAGATAATGAATTAAGTTATTAATGCAAATTATGGTAGGCCCCGCTTTCGGCGGTGACGTTACCCTCGGCTAAGTAGTCTGAGTCAGCAGGGATACAGTCCTAAATAGCCGGGTTATAGTATTAATAGTAGTTAACTTATGAGGGGGTCAAAGAGTTTGGATCCCCGCCATCCAATACCTATAGGCATTGAAGGAGATCCTACTAAATTTGACCCAGGTCCCAAGCAGGACCTCTAAACGCTGAACAAGGGCAAGACCCTTACCAAACCGTTCCCTTAACCCCCGACCAGGTAGCCAACATACCTCCATATAGACCGTGGAGATATGAATGGTGAAAATCTTTTATTTTATATAGACAGTAAAATAATGCCAAGACACCACGGACAAACGATAAGGAAAGATCACCTTCAACATAAGCAACTAGTTATTAAAGTCATTAATACAAAACCAAATAAAAAGTGCAAAAGATTAAAAATAAAAAGTATTATACTAAACACTTGTCTTCACCAAGTGATGTAAGAGACTTAGGCAAACATGGCCTTGATTGTCAAGAACTCTTACGATCAATCTTGGATCCCGAGACGACTCACACACTCTACGATGGACAATGGATGATGGTGGTGGATGATGGTGTTATGGTGGTGGTGGGTGGTGGATGAAGTGTGAGAGAGGTGGTATGCCAAGGGATGAGTTGAAATGGCTCCAAGCACTCCTATTTATAGGCTGAACAGAAGCCTGGGCACGGCCCCGTGTCCGCTGGACACGGCCCCGTGCCCGTCTGACACTCTCTCTCTTCATTAATTGTAATTCAGAATTACAATAAATGCACCTGCAGCACTCTAACCACGCCCCCGTGTCCGCTGGGCACGGCCCCGTGGTGGGCAATAGAAGCTTCTATCACTTTGTCTTTTCTGCCAGGGCTGACCATCCTGGACACTGCCCCGTGCTCGCTGAGCACGGCCCCGTGTTGAGCTGGACACACCCCGTGTCCGCTGGACACAGCCCCGTGTTCAGCTGGGCACAGCCCCATGCTCAGCTGGGCACAGCCCCATGCTCAGCTTTCTTCTTGTTTTTGCTTTGGGAGATGCTGTCGAGGAGTCGGGCATGCCACGTTTCTTCCTTTTCTTTGTATTTATGTTGGATTTGGCTGCATTTTTGCTTCTTTTGTTCATTTAAGCTCTTTTAACCCTGAAAATACAAAAGGAAGACAAAAGTACACTTTTTCCAACATTAGTACTTAAAAAAGGTTAGTTTTATGGCTCATTTGATGTAATTTATATGTTGGATTTTACTCACATCAAATACCCCCACACTTGAATTTTTGCTTGTCCTCAAGCAAAACTCTTTAATATGTGGCTTACACTCCCAAATGGAATGGGTAGAAGAGAAGGTTTTGGGCTTGTCTTGAGTGTCGGGAATCCAAGATCTTTATTGGGTTTTATTTTTATACTATTTACAATCCTATTCGTTATGATTTATTTAGAACGTTTCATAAGAGAAATTAATTATTTGGGCATAACATGCCTTTTTAAAATTTCATTTATATACAAGTTCACATACCTCACGGGGGATCACTCAACACTCGGCCGAATGTGTATTTTTAGTGAATCACTCGAGAGCGGCATGGAATTTATTCCTACCATAAGCTTGCCAAGCAATCAATTCTCCTCCTTTTTAACTTTATACATTTGTAAATATCTAGAGGACTTTTTGGGTGAAGGGTTAGGCTGGGGCTAAAGGTGGGTGGTTAGTAGAAAAGGGCGAAAAGTGTAAAAAGCATCGGTTTTTGTAAAACACTTTGTTTTTTTTTTCTTCTTTTTTTTTCTTCTTTTTTTTTCTAATGAAGCATTTTTCAAACAAGGTTTCTTTTGATGAGCTTGTTTGTTTATTGCTAACTTCATCTCTTTTTTTTTTCCTCTTTTTTTTTTCTTTTTTTTTTTGTGTCACAAGAAAACCGAGCTTTGTTACTAAAATAAAGGGTTTAAAATGAAAAAGGTTTTGGTGGGTAAAGGGTGTTTGTTTTGGGGAAAGAAACGAAAAGGTTTAGGCTCAAAGGGGTTAACTAGGGGAATTTTAGGTAGGTGGTAAAAAAAAAAAGAAAAATAATGGTGTTGAAAGAAAAAGGGTTAGTCCTAATGCCTCTGTCATTTACTTACTTGGGTTTAAGTTGGTAAGGACCGGGAATGTATCGTCATGGCAAGATCTAGAGTCGTAAGAACCAAGCGACTATTCACACAAGAAACGAAAAATGAGCATTTAGTCTAAAGATGTAAATTTGTATGCTCAATGAAGGCTCAAAACTCACTTTTGTGGGAATGGGTTTTTATGTGATCAAGTATATATAATCGAATTTTAACCAAGCTTGTCATGCCGTTTCATAATTTTCTTATGTTGGTTCTTTTTATCATGACGCTATCGGTTGTAAATTTTTAAAAATATAACCTTTTTAGAACTTGTTATTCCCGAATTAAACCAAGACAAGTAAAAAAAAAAACGAAAAGTTTTTGAAAAAATTTGGGGTGATTAGCGGTTCCAATAGTGTTTTGTGTAAGGCTTGTTATTAGGACTTGCAAAATTCAAGGTTTTAGCATCCCCCCCCCCCACACTTAAATTACACATTGTCCTCAATGTGTCCCAAAAATAAATTTTTAGGTTGATTAAAATATGTAAAAGTGGGTTAAAAACAAGATTTTATGGGACTGGGTAGCTGAACACGGGGTGGTGTTGGCTGAGCACGGCCCTGTGTCCAGACTGCCAGTACCAAAAGTAAACAAAAGGCTGGGCACGGGGGCGTGTTCAATGAGCACGGCCCCGTGTCCAGGTACCTGAACTGGGCATTTCTGCAGAGTTTTGGGCATGAGGGTGTGTTGGGTTGAGCACGACCCCGTGCTGAACTTGCTGTAATGAAGAAAAATTTTCGAGAGGCTCTGTTTTATGCATGGGATGTTGGTTCAAGCTTCCCTTAGTATCCTTCACCATCCCGAGTGTGTTTTATTCCTACAAATTAAAACTAAACTAGAAAGCATAAAAGTTAAACTAATCTAAAACTAAGGATAGTTCCGCGGAATGCCTCCGTGGTGCGCCACGTTTATAAAGGTCCTTGGCTAGACCCTCCTTATCGGGTGGTTCTGGCTCATCTTCAATTAGGGGGTCATTATTGCCAAAAGGATATTTCATTGAGCGCTCAAGATCTATGCTCCTTTTGAATGCCCCTAATTGAAGAGGTAGATTATTAAACTTCCGGTTTTTCAAAGCTTCATGAGTTTTTACAAAAGGTTTTCCCAAGACTAGAGGAGCGTCATCGAGGATGACAAAGTCGGTTGGAATAACCATTTGATTTGTTTGAACCAAGACATCCTCAACTACACCGATTGATTTTATTATTTTCCGATCGGATAGAAAAATGGGTATTTGAAGTGGAGTAAAATCACTAATACTTAACTTTTCAAAAATATAGTTAGGCATTATGTTAACACAAAGATCTTTATCAATGGTGATATTACTAATAAATGAATTTTGAAAGAAACATGGAACCGGTGTAATGTTAATTTCAAAAGGGTCTTCTTTTATTAGCGAGGTTTGATCATTAGTTAACTTAACACTTACTATTTCTTCGATTTTAGCACTAGTGTTTAACTCTTTTAAAAACTTGGCATGAGGGGTTACTAAACAATGATTTTCGAAAGTAGGTGACAAGAGATTAATTTCTTCAAAATTAGACTCTTCTTGTAATTTAACGTTATCGGCCTCACCTTTTTCGTTGTTTAACTCATGTGTCGGTTTTTCACTTTCTTGTTCTTCCATTTTTACATGTTCAACTATCTCTACGTTATTATTACAATTTAATTCTTCTCTTGCGCGGGACTCCTCTTCCCTTGCGCGAGACTCTTTTATGCAACGTTCGATAGTTTTAATGTGTTCTAATATCCTATTGGTCACTTCGGTGAGAGAAAAAGAATTGGGATCCTCAAGGCTTGAATCCGGCTGTTCGATCCTTGGCTCCTCATAGTACTCATATGAAGTAGATGGTTCACACCATTGTTCTTCATTGTAAGTATATGATGGATAAGGGTCGAAGCTTTGTTCTTCATAGTACTCATATGAGGTGGGTTGTTCACGCCATGGTTCCTCATAATAAGAGTATGAAGGTGGTGGCTCATATCTTGAATCTTCAAAGTATGAGTATGAAGGCTCATACCTTGGTTCATCAAAATATGAGTATGAGGGAGGAGGTTCATACCTTTGGTCTTCATAGGATGTGTATGAAGTTGATGGCTCGTACCTGGGCTCCTCATAATGATTGTATGAATTGGATGGTTGATATGAGTTGTTATATTGAACCGAGCGTGTGTTACGACAATTAGTGCAATAATTACCCCTATAATCATCCTCATCATAGGTGTAGCTGTAGCCTCCTGAGTATTGATCCATAAGAATCACTCAGCAGACCACAACTGAGTCTCGGGACCAGAAAACAAAAACAAAGACGGAAACAGAAGCTGGACACGGCCCCGTGTCTGGTGAACACGGCCCCGTGGTCAGGGTCTGTATCTGGGCGTTTTAATTAAAGTTACTGGTCACGTTGAGCACAAGGGCGTGTTCAGTGAGCACGACCCCGTGTTCAGACTCTGTATCTGGGTATCTAATCTAAAAATATGCAGCACGGGGGCGTGTTCAGCGAGCACGGCCCCGTGTTCGGGCTACTGTAAATGCAAACTAAACTAAAATGCAGAAAAATGTGCGCGCGTTTTGAAAAGGTTTTGAAAAACTGATTAGGCCGTCGATTTTAAGCTTTCTTAAAATCCTTGTGTCCCCGGCAGCGGCGCCAAAAACTTGATGTGTGTTGGTGTGTATATAATTTAGATATATAATTAAGCCCTTTTTTACACCTTTAGCCAAGTTTTAAATTTATAAAACACGATATTCACTAACACTAAACACATATATGGGCAAGTGCACCCATCGTGGACGTAGTATAGTGTTGGTAAGATACCGAGGTCGTCCAAGGACACAAGAGCTTTTAATACCGGTTTATCCTCAACGTCTAATCAAATTAAAAAGTGAAAAAAAAATGTTTTTAAACTAAGAAAATAAAAACTAACTAAATGCTGAAAAATAAAATAAAAATAAAAACAGATAGACAAGATGAATCACTTGGATCCGACTCGTGTATTAGTATAACCTTTGATTATTTTCGCACTTTTGCACTTGTTTAAGAGATTATCTTAGTTATTGTAGTAGGCCCCTCTTTTGAAGGCGACGTTACCCTCAACCCAGTAGTTTGAGTCAGCAAGGATACAATCCTAAAGGGTCGGATTATTGGAAGATAATGAATTAAGTTATTAATGCAAATTATGGTAGGCCCCGCTTTCGGCGGTGACGTTACCCTCGGCTAAGTAGTCTGAGTCAGCAGGGATACAGTCCTAAATAGCCGGGTTATAGTATTAATAGTAGTTAACTTATGAGGGGGTCAAAGAGTTTGGATCCCCGCCATCCAATACCTATGGGCATTGATGGAGATCCTACTAAATTTGACCCAGGTCCCAAGCAGGACCTCTAAACGCTGAACAAGGGCAAGACCCTTACCAAACCGTTCCCTTAACCCCCGACCAGGTAGCCAACATACCTCCATATAGACCGTGGAGATATGAATGGTGAAAATCTTTTATTTTATATAGACAGTAAAATAATGCCAAGACACCACGGACAAACGATAAGGAAAGATCACCTTCAACATAAGCAACTAGTTATTAAAGTCATTAATACAAAACCAAATAAAAAGTGCAAAAGATTAAAAATAAAAAGTATTATACTAAACACTTGTCTTCACCAAGTGATGTAAGAGACTTAGGCAAACATGGCCTTGATTGTCAAGAACTCTTACGATCAATCTTGGATCCCGAGACGACTCACACACTCTACAATGGACAATGGATGATGGTGGTGGATGATGGTGTTATGGTGGTGGTGGGTGGTGGATGAAGTGTGAGAGAGGTGGTGTGCCAAGGGATGAGTTGAAATGGCTCCAAGCACTCCTATTTATAGGCTGAACAGAAGCCTGGGCACGGCCCCGTGTCCGCTGGACACGGCCCCGTGCCCGTCTGACACTCTCTCTCTTCATTAATTGTAATTCAGAATTACAATAAATGCACATGCAGCACTCTGACCACGCCCCCGTGTCCGCTGGGCACGGCCCCGTGGTGGGCAATAGAAGCTTCTATCACTTTGTCTTTTCTGCCAGGGCTGACCATCCTGGACACCGCCCCGTGCTCGCTGAGCACGGCCCCGTGTTGAGCTGGACACACCCCGTGTCCGCTGGACACAGCCCCGTGTTCAGCTGGGCACAGCCCCATGCTCAGCTGGGCACAGCCCCATGCTCAGCTTTCTTCTTGTTTTTGCTTTGGGAGATGCTGTCGAGGAGTCGGGCATGCCACGTTTCTTCCTTTTCTTTGTATTTATGTTGGATTTGGCTGCATTTTTGCTTCTTTTGTTCATTTAAGCTCTTTTAACCCTGAAAACACAAAAGGAAGACAAAAGTACACTTTTTCCAACATTAGTACTTAAAAAAGGTTAGTTTTATGGCTCATTTGATGTAATTTATATGTTGGATTTTACTCACATCAGGGAGTAACGGATCCATGATTTTTTTCACCTTGTTAACTTTTTCCAATACCTTAATTTCGTATGACTCAACACAAAAAAATTCGAGTTGGTTCAACGATTCTAGTCAGGTAAGATCCATCACATAATAAACATATGATACAATAATGAAAAAATATTATCACTAGAAATTTAAAAACACGTAATATAAAATATGATGGTCTTTAAGAATAAAAAAACTACCTAGAGTTGTTTCCTACGAGTTTGAAAACGTTGGATTACATTCTCGACCGAAACTTGTTGTAAGAACTCCTTTTAAATGTAACAAATGTAAAAATCGTTCATGCATCCATCACTTATCCTATTATGAAATTCTGTCTTCACAAGCTTCATTGAAGATAAACTTCTTTCAAAGCTATCCTTTTGAATATGACACGAATATTTTACTTGGTCATCACTTGTCAATGGAACAAGAATGGAATGGCCCTCATCTATTTCAGTTTCACTACGAATTCCCTCCTCTAACTGAAAACAAACATATGCAAATGAGTATAGACTCTCTTTTTGGACAACAACAACAACACCTGCAATAATTTAGAGTTAATTACACTGTTAGTTCTTGTGGTTTATACAAAGCAACAAGATCAGGTACTAATAGTTTAAAGTCACACTTTAAGGTTCTAACATTTCATTTTGTAGCATTATGAGGTATTAACACTAACTTTTGTTAACTTTTCTGTTAAATTAGAGTGAAATTACTAAAATACCTTTTGACAACTATAGGGTCATTTATGTAATTAACTTTATTTTAATCAAGGGACCAATTATGTAACTTCTCTACAATTAACTTCGGTGACTATGGATCTGGGTTTTGGTTGAAGACAAAGAAAGAGATAGTAGAGATAGATTTTCAGTCGAGAGAGAAATCAACCTAATGCGGCGGTTTTATCTCTAGGGAGAGAGAAAGAGAGATATAGTTTGGATAGAATGGGATAGGTGGCCCACCGCCCCTGGTGGCGACGCAACTGAGCTACAGAGGATCACGGCGGCGGCGACACTAAGAATTCCGGCGGAGGCACCGCAGATGGGAATGAAGAGAAGAAAGGTAGGCTGTTACCAGATTGAGTGGATTTTAGTTTAGATTATGTGAGCAGTTTCGCTTGTGTATTGGTTGTTTGTTGCTGAGCCCAGTTTTATTCCTTCGTTGTCTATGTATCCTACATTTGATGTTGAAGATAGAATTGTTGCTGAAAAGGTAGAAATTCTGGTTGGTTTGGTTGGTTTTGGCAATTTGATGTTTGTTTTCATGCTTTTAATTTAGGGGTGTTATGAGGTTATCATTTGATCAGCTTTCAGGATAATTGGGTAAGTTTTGTTTGAAAATGTAACTCATACACTATCCGAATTTCATCAAATTCGTTCATTGACCACACTTCAAGAAGTTTACAACCATTGACATGATTATAGAAGATAAAAACATTTAAGGATAGCATAGGTACAAATCAAATGTGTAACGATTAGTTATATAAAAAGGATCTTTTTTGTTTAATTAATTAAAGCAAAGTTAATAACTAAATATACTTGGCCGGATATTGGAGGCAACTAATGGGTCGGAGGGACATGAGAAACTTTTAAACTATTATCTTTGCAATCATATTGCATTTCAAGAAAACATACGAAACTATGATTTTTTTCTAATACAAATTTTGGCCTCTGTAGTTGCAAAAGAGATTAAAATAAAATTAATTACATAAATGGCCCTTATAGTTATAAAAGGGTATTGTAGTAATTTCACTCTAATTTAACAGAAAAGTTAACAAAAATTAGGGGCTGTTTGACAACATCTGAATGGTTAAGTGCTGAACCAGTAAGAGATCTGAACTATTAAGTGCTGAACCAGTGAGAGGTCTGAACCATTAAGAGCATATATAATGCTTAATCGTTCAGAGGCAAATGTCTGACCAATTCAGATTAGAGGTTGTGACACCCCGGGAAAACCAGGAAACAACGCAACACAACTAGCTTCCTCAGTAACCGCATGCTAAATTTCGGGACGAAATTTCTTTCAAGTTGGGGATAATGCGACAACTCGAGTTTCCAAGATTTCATCTTCACGTTAATTGTTTAGCTGGTTGCTTTCATGATTTGTTTGCCTTGTAACCATACGTGTTTGATATATGTTAAGACGTTTTGTGATTGTTGCACTTATATATGTTTGGTGATATAACATGTAACTTAAATTATTAAACATTGAATGAGTTCGACGAAATCCCAAGGATTTCACCATAAACCGCTTCGACGAAACAGAGGAGAGTTTCGCCATCTTTATCTCGACAAAACCCAGGGTTTCGCCGACCCAGGTTTCTCCGCGGCCCCGTAAGGCCCAACACGTTATAACATACGTATATAAGGATATAGGTTATGTATAGGCATCAATTATCAATTCTCAAACCCTAGAGCTCCTACCTCCCTATTTTCTGTGCACCCGACGGCAACCCCCGTCTCTCTCAAAGCCCTCACTAATTTCACCACCTAACCGGTAAGTATATGGCCAAATCGTTATCATTGTTATCCTGATGGATTACTTGTCTTGATTTGAATGCTTAAATTGTTACTGCTCAGTATGTTTCGATTAGGGTTTCATGATATGGATTGTTGATGATGATTATCATGCTGCGTAGACTAAAACCTTGTAAATCTTACATGTTGTTGTTGACTGTTAGGTTAAAGGATGCTAGCATAGTGTCTGGTCATGCTAATTAGATCATAAACATATGATGATTCCTGATAACAAAGAACTAGTAGACCTAAGTGAATATCGATTATATATAATGATTGTGTAGATCGAAGGAATGTTGAGCAAACTGTTATGTGTAGGACACGGGCTACATGTGTTATGTTCAATGATTTCTGTGTTGTATGATGACTGCATGATCGGTGATAGTATGTAACGGCTGAGAATGATGGTTAGGGTTTCTGGGTAATCATCAGTTACACGACGTAACTGACCTAATGGACAAAACGTCGATGTCGACGAAACCATGGGGTTTCGCCGAGGGTAATCACGACGAAACGGGTAGGTTTCGCCGAAGGAATGCACGACGAAACCTTAGGGTTTCGTCAAGTGAGAGTCATGACGAAACAGGGGGGTTTCGTCAAGGGTTAAACATGCGCAGTAACTCGGTGAGGTCTGTTAAGGGTTAACTGGGTTAGTTAATAGTTGTTAATGATAAGCAGGAGTTGCGTGAGCTTGTATAACTGTTAAATGTTATGTGGTGCTTATTACTTGAACTACACTGTATGACCATGTTATATATATACGTGAACTATGTGGATGTAAACTGATTATGAACACGTGCATACCATAGGCCTTGATTGATTAATTGGGATCAAGTAATTAATCAACCGAGCAAACCAAGGTGAGTTCATACTCCTAAGGCATGGGATTCCCGGTGGGTCGGGATTGGGATTGAATAACTACTCGTACTTTTACCACTACTAAACTACTTACCACCATCCTCGGATTGGGAAGGACGCCAGCGCTAAACCTACGTATTCAATACGTACCTCTGTCCTCGGATTGGGAAGGACACCAATAGATATATCTAGTCTAGTGGTTTACAACACGGGGCAGCCCCCACCTGTTATGGATTGGAAAATAAGGAAAGTTGATTTAACCTACTGTTGAAAGCAAACTCTTAGTTCTTGAGAAACTACCTTTAAACAAACACCTCCTGTGAACTCGCTCAACTTTGTTGTTGACTTTTTGTTACATGCCTTGCAGGACGTTAGGTACTTTTGGAGCTTGCACGAGGAGGCGTGGACGTTGTGTGTCGCAGCCCCCGATCCCTATCTCCCGGGAACGGGCGGCCGCGAGCCAGTTGCGGTGGTATCATATTATTAATTTATTAATCCAATTTGGCAGCGGAAATTTTCATCAGTACCGTAGTTAGGAAATATTAAATAAGAGTAAACCACCATATTTTATAATATTAAACACATGGGTAAAACCCAAGTTTTTATTACAAACTGAATTACAGGGATAACTCCCACTTTATTGAAATAAACGCTTTCTTTTATTTAGGTAACTTTTATTGCCACTTTTCCAAGCCTCCAGTGCTCTCCAGCTGGCTTCTATTTGGCTTTCACATTTCGTTACCTGAAACGCGTTTTAAAAAGGTTTTGTCAGTGGGAAATACTGGTGAGTGAATCCCAGTTTAATCAAGTTTAAATAAAAAGTCACAGTGAACAGTATTGAGGCGCATCCGCAATTACATTTGTTTCCAAGTTATATCAATTATCACCCGTGGTACTGTCGACACCCGACTTGTGGTAATGTTACTCCATAACCAGGTTGTAACAAATTTTGTATACAAAACCCCAACATACCCACGATAATTGTATTCTTACAAATACTCAATAACTGTCATTCGCATGGAAAAGTATGTAAGGTTTTGTAAAAGCATTTAACAAAAAGTGGATCAACTCACATTGCTGTTTTAGGTTATCCTTTATGGTTTCCTGGTGAATATCTATAATTTACACAAATGCACGTGTGTTAGTATAATAACCCATTTTAACATTAGTAATACCCTCCCCGAGACGGCATTCCAACGACTACGTCGGGCAGAACCACGACAGCCGTTACGGAACCCTAGATCAATCGGGCAGCGTATCTAATACGTATCCAGGGGTTATAATACTTACAACAGAGCAGAACCTCGCTAATTTAGGGGGTATTGGACTCGGGTATAATGCCCACTATTTAGAATTTAGAGAGATAGAGAGAAAGTTGAACGAAACAGACTGAAGGCCGATGGCCTCCATTTATAGGGCTGTAATCGCGATCTCTCGCGGCCCGCGTGGAGTTTGGCCAGGCCTTACGCGGCCCGCATTGACTTAGGTCAATGGCGTAGCTTGGCTGGGTCACCCCCTAGGCTTGACACGCTTCGGACACGTGGCCGCACCGGGCTGTGCCACAATTCTGGGCACTCGCGGCCCGCGTTAACTTAACCAAACATGTACGCGGCCCGCCTGAACTAAAGAAATCAAAGAAATCTGGTTACACACTCGCGCGGCCCGCATAAGCTTGAGGTGAGGCCTACGCGGCCCGCCTCAGCTTAATAATTATTGTTTTTATTTATTTTATATAGTATAATCTATTTTGGGGCTCGGTTTTCACATACGGGGTGCATATAAAGACATATTGGGTTATTTTTAAGATGTATTGGGGTGTCAGAATTATTATGAGAGGTGTCGGTTTTACCGAGGGTTGTTATATCCTCCCCACCTTGTTTTAGAGCTCGTCCTCGAGATCTACTGGAACAAGTGTGGATATTTCTTTTGCATTTCGGATTCAAGCTCCCACGTGTACTCGGGTCCTCTTTTGGAGTCCCACTTTACTTTGACTAGAACTAGTCTTTTGTGTTTGAGATTCTTGATTTTCCTATCTTCAATTTGCAGAGGCTTCTCCACAAACTTGAGTTGTTCATTAACCTCTATATCCTTAAGAGGTACTACGAGTGATTTGTCAGCTAAACACTTTTTGAGATTAGATACATGAAACACATCATGTATTCCTGCCATTTCTTCTGGCAGTCGAAGCTGATAGGCTACAGGTCCTATTCTTCTGATAATTTTAAAAGGTCCAATATACCTGGGACTTAGCTTTCCTCTTTTGATGAATCTTACCACTCCGTTCCAGGGAGAGACTTTCAATAATACTTTATCTCCTACTTGAAATTCTAATGGTTTGCGTCTGTTATTAGCATAACTCTTCTGTCGATCACGTGCTGCTTTTAGTCGTTCCTTGACTTGAAAAATTTTGTCGGTTATTTCTTGTACTATTTCGGGTCCAGATAGTTGCTTTTCTCCAATTTCTGCCCAACAGACTGGGGTTCTGCACTTTCGTCCATAAAGTGCTTCGAATGGTGCAGCATTGATACTTGTGTGATAACTGTTATTATAAGAAAATTCTATCAAAGGTAAGTGTTCGTCCCAATTACCTCCGAAATCAATTACACAAGCTCTAAGCATGTCTCCATTGTCTGAATCGTTCTTTCGCTTTGCCCGTCCGTTTGAGGATGATAAGCGGTGCTTAGGTTTAGCTTAGTTCCCATTGCTCTTTGAAAACTTGACCAAAAATGAGAAGTAAAACGGCTATCTCTATCAGAAACAATTGATAAAGGAATGCCATGTAAAGAAACGATTTCATTTACATACAATTTGGCTAATTGTTCCATGCTAAAGGTTTCCTTCATTGGTAAGAAATGAGCTGATTTGGTTAGCCTATCTACAATCACCCAGATTGTATCATTTCCTTTCCTTGTTTTAGGCAATTTGGTAACAAAATCCATTGTTATCAATTCCCATTTCCAGACTGGTATTTCTAATTGCTGTAACAAACCTGAGGGTTTCTGGTGTTCAGCTTTAACTTGTGAGCAAGTTAAACATTTAGAAACATAAGCTGCTATGTCCTTTTTCATTCCTATCCACCAGAAATTCTTCCTTAAATCCTGGTACATTTTATTACTTCCTGGATGCATCGTATATTTAGATTTATGAGCTTCTTCTAATATACGGTGACGTAAGTTTCCTAATTTAGGTATCACCACATTCTCTTTTTATGGAATCTCCAAATTCTATCCGTTCCTTGTTCTAATTCCTTAATCATTCCTTTTAATTTTTCAGTATCTTCTTTGATTACTGATTCTTGTGCTTCTCTAATTTGTTCATTTAAATCTACTTGCAGATTTAATTTAAGAGAACGTACCCTTTTTGGCTTTTCATAATATTTTCGACTTAAAACGTCAGCCACCACATTGGCTTTTCCTGCATGATACTGGATATCACAGTCATAATCACTAAGCAATTCCATCCAGCGTCTTTGTCTCATATTCAACTCTTTTTGCCCGAAAACATATCTTAAACTTTTATGATCTGTGAATATGGTAAACTTACTACCGTAAAGATAATGTCTCCAAATCTTAAGGGCAAAAATTATGGCTCCTAATTCCAAATCATGGGTTGAATAATTTTCTTCATGACTCTTAAGCTGTCTAGATGCATAAGCTATAACCTTTTGACGTTGCATCAGCACACATCCATAACCTAATTTAGAAGCATCACAGTAAATTACAAAGTCTTCATCTCCTTCTGGTAATGCTAATATAGGTGCATGGGTCAATCTTTGCTTAAGGATTCTAAAAGCTTCTTCTTGTTTTGGTCCCCATTCAAACTTAACAGATTTACATGTTAACTTAGTTAAAGGAATGGCTATCCTAGAAAAATCTTGAATAAATCTTCTATAATAACCGGCCAATCCTAAGAAACTTCTAACCTCGGTTGGTGACTCAGGGGTTTTCCATTTAGTGATTGCCTCTATTTTTATTGGATCTACATGAATTCCTTCATGATTCACTAAATGTCCGAGAAATTGTACCTGTTCTAACCAAAACTCGCACTTTGAAAACTTAGCATAAAGCTTTTCTTTTCTTAACAAACTTAAAAGTAAGTGCAAGTGCTTTGCATGCTCTTCTTTACTTTTAGAGTAAATTAGAATATCATCTATGAAGACAATTATGAATTTATCCAAATATGGCTTACATATTCGGTTCATCATGTCCATAAATGCGGCTGGGGCATTGGTTAAACCAAATGGCATGACAGTAAATTCATAATGACCATACCTTGTTCTAAATGCAGTTTTAGGAATATCCTCTTCCTGTACCTTTAATTGATGATATCCTGATCTTAAATCGATTTTAGAGAAAAATCGAGCTCCTTGCAGTTGATCAAACAAATCATCGATTCTTGGTAATGGGTACCGATTCTTAATCGTGACTTTGTTCAATTCACGGTAGTCAATGCACATACGCATCGATCCATCCTTCTTTTTAACAAATAAAATCGGCGCTCCCCAGGGCGAGGAACTTGGCTGTATAAATCCTTTTTCCAATAATTCGTCTAATTGTTTCTTCAGTTCTTGTATTTCAGCGGGTGCTAAACGGTAAGGTGCTTTAGCAATCGGTGCTGTCCCTGGTAGTAGATGGATTCTAAATTCAACTTCTCTGTCTGGCGGTAATCCTGGCAATTCTTCTGGAAAGACATCTAAAAATTTGGGATACTACTGGGATATCTTTTAATTCTTTTCCTTTGGTGTTAGTGATTATAGAAATCAAATACACTATAGATCCTTTTCTTATATAACTTGCAGTTTTCATCACAGAGATGAATTTAGTGGATCTAAAGGGTTTATCTCCTTTAATTGAGATCTTTTCACCTCTTGGTGATTTTAATTGAATTGTCTTTTGATCACATAAAATACTGGCTTTATTGGCTATTAACCAATCCATTCCTAACACTACATCAAATCCAGCCAGATTCATTGGGTAAAGGTTTGCCATAAATTTTTGATTAAAAATTTCTATTCTTGCTCCCTGCAAGATTTCAAAAATCCTAACAGTTTCTCCATTTGCAGTTTCTACTAGACATTCTTGTGGTAGTTTAGTTAATGATTGATTTAGGAGTTTGCAAAACGAAGTATTAATAAAACTTTGGTTTGCACCAGAGTCAAATAATACTTTAGCAAAAATATCATTAACTAAAAACGTACCAGCAATGACGTCTGGGATCATCTTGGCTTCGTCTGCAGTTAAAACGAATGCTCTAGCATTTCTAGGATTCTTGTTGTTTGCAGCTGGAGTCAACTTTGGGCAGTTTGTCCTAATATGACCTTTTTCTCCACAGTTGTAGCACATTCCATTACTGGCTTTTCTTCTGCAATTTTCTTCCTTGTGACCTGGCGCCTTACAGTAATTGCAGTAAGTAGAGCATCTTCCAGAGTGCTTCTTCTTGCAGTTCCTGCAGTAGGGTGCAGAGGTAGAACCTATATTTCTACGGTTAGAATTCCCAGAACGGAATTCTTGAGTAAGCCTTTGGGTTAAGTTCCTCCTCTGATCTTCTTCCCTAGTACGGATTAGCTCATCTGTCAAGGTATTGGCTAGTTCTACAGCTTCTTCTATGGTTTGAGGTCTAGCTGCCTTGACTACATGCCTAATCTCCCCAATTAATCCCCAGATATAACGGGAGATTAACACTGGTTCAGGTGATGCAAGGGTTGGTACCATCCTAGCATATTCAAAGAATGTGGTAGTGTAACCTTTACTGTCTACCCCGGTCATTCTTAGATTTAAAAACTTATTTGCTATTTGTTCCTTTTCATTGGGAGGGCAGAATTTCCTTTCTACCATGTTCTTAAATTCCTCCCATTCCATGTTATAAACCCTATCACTTCCTCTTGATTGGAGGATAGTGTTCCACCATTCTAAGGCTGCGTTCTTAAACAGATTTGAAGCAAACATTATCTTATCTTTTTCAGCACATTTGCTTATTTTTAAAACAGCCTCAGTTTTCTCTATCCAGCGTAGAGCTGCAATGGGTCCTTCATTGCCCGAGAATTCTATTGGTTTACAGGACCAGAATTCCTTGTAAGAACAACCATATGGCATGGTTCTTCTTCTTTTGGGAATGGGCGCTTGAAGTATAAATCCATTGTTCACGCTGTTTTCCGGTTCAGTTGGTCGCTTACTGCTATGCTTACTTTTATTATTCGCTTCTTGAATCGTTTGAATAATAAATGGCATCGCATCTATGATTCCCTGTGCCACAATATGCTGAACGGCACTATTGTCCATTTGGTTTCCGTTGTTATTGTTGTTCAGATTCTCGTTAACCACGTTATTGTTATTCTGGTTATCGTTATTCAGATTATCTTGATTTCCCTCGTCGGCCATCTGAATTTTAAACATTTACCAGATATTAATATCACAAATAATATTCGAACATAGCTAATCACATGACACACACTTTTTAACCAAAAGCGTCGAGCATTGCGACTTTTACTCTTTTTATATAGTATGCATCAATACACACCAGTACAGAAATTAAAATTACAGTACCGACTGAAATATAAAGCTACAATACTAATAGTATGCATCCGTAGTTTTTTTTTCTAACACATACACACATATATTATTTTATTATTATTATTATTATTATTATTATTATTATTATTATTATTATTATTATTATTATTATTATTATTATTATTATTATTATTACTGTTTCTACCATCACCTTCACTGATATGGATTCATCCAAAAATCCATATTACGCTCATCGTATTTCCATACGAGGCGTTCTCCCACCTGTCGCATACGATCACTGCTTTCTAAAATTTCCTCCCCAAAAGTCCTAAGTTCCTGGACATTTTCTGCACTCATTGGGGGTGCAGGTTCTAGGACTGGGTTTGGAAACTGAGGTACGGGTTCCTGATACGGAGGCATAGGGGCCTGGTACGGGTATGGATTCTCTAAAATTTCCCTAACGTATGCATCACTAATGTTGTAGGGATCTTGAGGATCTAACCCTGGGTAAGCTCCTAAGTTGGGCATTGGCACATTTTCCTGTATTGGGTTTTGTTGCACGTAGTCCCTAACATCGTCCCACCAGGGGTCGTAATTGTTTGGGTCTAGAGGATCAGGTGCAGGTATCCTAGGTATCTCCTCCGGGTTGTAATCAGGCATTTCTATCTGGTTTTCTATTTCCATGGGTTGATCAGGATTTTGTGGTTGTGGTGCTAGCATTTGTTCCAGGTTTGGGTCAGCAGCAGTGGTTGCTAAAATATGAATATTAGCGATACCCTATTGAGCATATCCTGATTATAAGCATCAGTTTCTCTTTTTACTGCGGCTAACACTCGCTGTTCCTGCAACTTTTTCATTCTTTTCCTACGCTCGTGCGCTCCCCTACTGAACCATCCCCTCTTTTTCTGAGGAAATGGCTCTTCAGACTGAGCCTTAAACACAAAGATCCCTTCTTCTGTGTCAGCAGAATACCCTGAGAGGGCAGGCTGAGAAGAGGAGGTGCCTTCGCTCCTAGGCGAACCAGATAGTTGACGATAAGCGTCAGAAGGTCCTTGGTCGCTCATACTGTAAACTAACAGATAGTCAGATAACACATAACAAGTAAATACAATTATGCACGTATTTCCGTAATTTATTTCCTAACAATTTAAATTTTGATGTCAGCGGAACACTTCTGTGGCTGAATCAGTGGCATAGCTCTGATACCACCTCCTGTTGCAGCCCCCGATCCCTATCTCCCGGGAACGGGCGGCCGCGAGCCAGTTGCGGTGGTATCATATTATTAATTTATTAATCCAATTTGGCAGCGGAAATTTTCATCAGGACCGTAGTTAGGAAATATTAATTCAGAGTAAACCACCATATTTTATAATATTAAACACATGGGTAAAACCCAAGTTTTTATTACAAACTGAATTACAGGGATAACTCCCACTTTATTGAAATAAACGCTTTCTTTTATTTAGGTAACTTTTATTGCCACTTTTCCAAGCCTCCAGTGCTCTCCAGCTGGCTTCTATTTAGCTTTCACATTTCGTTACCTGAAACGCGTTTTAAAAAGGTTTTGTCAGTGGGAAATACTGGTGAGTGAATCCCAGTTTAATCAAGTTTAAATAAAAAGTCACAGTGAACAGTATTGAGGGCGCATCCGCAATTACATTTGTTTCCAAGTTATATCAATTATCACCCGTGGTACTGTCGACACCCGACTTGTGGTAATGTTACTCCATAACCAGGTTGTAACAAATTTTGTATACAAAACCCCAACATACCCACGATAATTGTATTCTTACAAATACTCAATAACTGTCATTCGCATGGAAAAGTATGTAAGGTTTTGTAAAAGCATTTAACAAAAAGTGGATCAACTCACATTGCTGTTTTAGGTTATCCTTTATGGTTTCCTGGTGAATATCTATAATTTACACAAATGCACGTGTGTTAGTATAATAACCCATTTTAACATTAGTAATACCCTCCCCGAGACGGCATTCCAACGACTACGTCGGGCAGAACCACGACAGCCGTTACGGAACCCTAGATCAATCGGGCAGCGTATCTAATACGTATCCAGGGGTTATAATACTTACAACAGAGCAGAACCTCGCTAATTTAGGGGGTATTGGACTCGGGTATAATGCCCACTATTTAGAATTTAGAGAGATAGAGAGAAAGTTGAACGAAACAGACTGAAGGCCGATGGCCTCCATTTATAGGGCTGTAATCGCGATCTCTCGCGGCCCGCGTGGAGTTTGGCCAGGCCTTACGCGGCCCGCATTGACTTAGGTCAATGGCGTAGCTTGGCTGGGTCACCCCCTAGGCTTGACACGCTTCGGACACGTGGCCGCACAGGGCTGTGCCACAATTCTGGGCACTCGCGGCCCGCGTTAACTTAACCAAACATGTACGCGACCCGCCTGAACTAAAGAAATCAAAGAAATCTGGTTACACACTCGCGCGGCCCGCATAAGCTTGAGGTGAGGCCCTACGCGGCCCGCCTCAGCTTAATAATTATTGTTTTTATTTATTTTATATAGTATAATCTATTTTGGGGCTCGGTTTTCACATACGGGGTGCATATAAAGACATATTGGGTTATTTTTAAGATGTATTGGGGTGTCAGAATTATTATGAGAGGTGTCGGTTTTACCGAGGGTTGTTATATTGTGGGACATGGATAGTCTTATGCCATGTTAAACAATTTATTATACTATTGAACTTATTCTTTGGTTTTAAACATTATGCTTCCGCTTACAACTTAAACTACGTTTTGTTTGGACACCAATTATATTGTGTTGGGTTTTATATTTGATTACATGCTATGTTCAATATGATTGGTGGCTTGATCCTGGTCATGTCACGCCTCCAAGCGGTGATACTCCGCATGTGGATTTTGGGGGTGTGACAGATTGGTATCAGAGCCATTGGTTATAGTGAACTTGGTTTTAAAAGCTTTTTGGTAAAAACAAGACTATAACCTGTATAGTGCTCAACGATCCACAACGACGCTTCGCTCCACGTGCAAGACTCAACATTCTAGGTGATATGATTTATGTTTATGTTGCCTACTTGCTAGTTACATAGTGCATTGCTCATGGTATGCTTTGATAAACGTAGCAAATATTGTTTGAAACACATGTGTGTTTACTCTCTTCTGTCATCGCACTTTCGCGAACCTCTCTCACTCATGTTTCCGTTGACATCAAGATCATGAGTGGACGTGTTAACCTAACTCAAGCCCAGCTGACGGCTCTAATAAATGAACAAGTTACTGCAGCACTCGCAGCCGCTCAGGCAGGAGGTACAACCTGCCATTGCAACCTACTCTAGGATCTTTGGATCCTACTCTTGTAACCCAACACTTGTGCTTAACTTTGTCTCTTATTACACACACGACAGGTCAACCTGCTTGATGAAACAATGGTTAACCGGGCTGGGTTAACACACTGGTCTCGTCAAGAAGGGTTAATCCCTTCCTCTCGAGGATCGCTGGCTGGGTCGCCTGCTGGTTGATCTCCTGCACAAGGAAACAAACCGTGACTCGTAACAAGGAGGATGGGGTGGGGGGTGCTCCTTATTACCACTCTCCGGCGTGAGAATCAGTAGTCTGCTTGGGAAGCAAAGTATGATAGTAGTAGTAGTGAGAGAGTTATGAAGAGATACCTCAAACCTGGTTTGGGGTTGGTATTTATAGCCGAGGAGTGAAGGAGGAGGTGGATGGATAGACTGACGACATGCTGCACCTTTGCAGGTGTGTCAGGCATGTCGGCTGTGGAGGTGAAGCCACGTCAGTCTGTCGCTTACGTAGACCTGACCGGCGGCTGCCATTGGTGCTACTTGCTCTGTGGTGTCAGTCCCACTTGATGAGTGCACAGGATGCGGTTTAGGGCCGCATCGCTGTTTGCGGTAACTGTAGATGTTTCCGCGTCTCACTCTTTGATCAAGAAATACGCGAGATGCGGTGTCAAGCCGTATCGTCGTCTGTGGTGACTGTTGCTGTTATCCAGCTCCCTTGTATTGATAGAAGTGTTCACTGGATGCGGTGCTAGGCCGCATCGCTATAAATACTTTCGTTTTCATACACCAGATGCGGTGCCGCGCCGCATCACTATACCGTTCTCATATTCCAGGTAAGTCCTCCTCCATCATTGGGCAGATTGGATTCAACCACTGTGTCTGCGCATTCCCGCACGGACACAGGTAGGTTGTTAGCTAGTGGGGGTTTTGATAAGGGTAATGGTCACTCGCGTCGTGCTGACGCGAGATCTGGGACCATACCCCTTCAAAGTCCCCCCAGTCTAGTGTTGCTGCGATATGCAAGTTGCATGTAGGAGGAGTACTGGACTATGGTGTGTAGAAGGTAGTTTGGAGTCTGGAGAAGATTCTAGGCCATGTAGATGGTCTTTGCTCTTCGTAAATCAAGCTAGAGATCCGGAAGAGTCATGTGACGCCTCTTCCGTACCGGTGAGAACGTTTCGTCTGATGCGAAATTCTCAGCCTCGGGTTTTGATATGGTAGCATGGGCTACGTGCGTCTGATCTCGTCAGGGTTGGGTGCCTCCTGTTAGTGTGTCGAACCATCCTTTTGAGATCTTGCTGGAGGTGTCACAAACTTCGAACCATCCTCTGGGATAGTGGTTGAATATGTGCACAAACTTCGAACCAACCTTTGAGGTGGTGAATGAAGAAGAGAGTGGTCTTCAGTAGTAATTGGACATGTGATCATGATCCCTTTTGTGGGGTGTTCATGTTCTTCCAATTAGCTTTCAAGTAACCGCACGTCCTTTGCGGTTACCTCGTTGCTTGGCATTGTTGGCCACGGTTGGCTGAATAATGTTGGATACTTGCGTCATTGTTGGCCATGTTTGGTCGAACAATTTGAATCTGGAAAATGGTCAAATAAACATGGTCATAGGCATGGTCCTGCCCACCATTGTTTATTCTACCCTTCTTATAAGTAGGTCAGCAAAGTCATAAGCAGACTTGTTACCGCTGTTCGGCCGCTTGTTGTTCGACGAGACCTCTTTAGGTGAGTGGGAATCTCGTTTGCATCTGTTTTTTAGCCACTTACCTTCACGCTCCAATGCCGAGGAGCTTTCCTTGAAGTAGCTTCGTTCATCTGTGTGATGATTTAGCTGTGGCTCTTTCGTAGCAACCATTTGCGGAGCTATGGGTGTGTCCGCAGCGACTCATGAGTGTCTGCGGTTTTGTAACCTCATACTCGCTTGAAACGAGTGTGTTGCTCGGATGTGGCCCTTGAAGGATCAGGAGTCAAGGTTGCTGATGTGCGTTATCGTACATTCCCCTCCTTCTTTTCGTTGGAGAAGCTGTTTACGCACCCTCTGTGGTTGTGAACCGGACAGGAGGGATTTGAAGCTTGAAGAGAATGAAGGCAATGCGGTTTACCTGTTCCTGAGATGCGGTTCAGTCCAAAGAACAACGCTGGTTCTGAGTATCTGACACACCTGTACGGGCTCGTGTGTGTCATCTCCGCATATTCCACGTGTGCTCGTGGGTATGTGCGGACATGTTTATACCCCCTTAACCATGGAAAGATATAATTTTTGGCTATTTTGAGGGGTATGTAAAAAAAACGACATGCGGTATGGGTTATGGTGCGGTATACCAGAGAAACCGCATGCCGCTTGTGTTTGGATAATGTTGTCGCTTTTTGTTGTATACGTGGATGAGCGCACGTGTGAGTTGGTGGAAGTTGGTGAGATTTCCTGGCATGTGCTGAAATGAAAGGACATTTGCACTGCCCGAGGTCATAAATGCACTGTAGCAGGAATGTAAACGTCTCCTATGTCAGGCGCGTGTGCGGCCACGTGCGCGTGGTAACCGTCAGCGGAAACGTCGCTTGACACGTGGTGCCACATAATTCGCTCTTTTTGGACGTGATGATTTGGTTTCCATGTTGCATTAATTGCCATCAGTATATAAGGGGAAACCATTCGTGGTTTCCCCTCACTTTGTTCAAAATTTCAAAATTTCCGGTGAGAGAAAAAAGATTTCCCCGTCTTCTCCGATAAGGTTTTCTGAAATTCCGGTGAGGTTGTTTGAGTTTTTGAACTCACTTTCTTTTCTTTTACATCTTTATGGCTGAACCATCAAATCCACACAATGTGGAGGGTGAAAACCCTGAACAGCCGCTGGCGTCGGCTAATGAAGATGAAGACGATGATGGCGGTGCTCCCGGTGGTGGTCTACTGGTACTGAAGTGGTCACAGGGTCAATTTAAGATCCTGATGACCAGCATACAAATGGCGGAGGAGTGGGGTGCCACCTACCCACAAGAGGGTGACACCGGTGCCGATGCTCCGGCGGGATATATCACCCCGTGGGCTGAGTTTTTCAATGATGGCAACCTCCGATTGCCAGTGACGGTGTTTGTTACCCAGGTGTTAGAACACTATCACCTTCATATTTCCCAACTGAATCCATTTGGGATGTTCCGAATCAGAAACTTCGAGTATACTTTTCGTGCCCTCGGCTTAGATGTTACCGTGGAGAACTTCCGGCGATTCTACCAGTTAACGGTAAACACTGGTTTTTTCTCTTTCAACCAAAGGTATGGGAGTCTCAAGCTGATGACCCCTCCGAAGGGTCTTACCAAGTGGAAAAGGAGATTTTTCTACATGAAAGCTTGTGCGGTGCATGCCAACATGACCTTTCGGAACGTGAGTGTGGGTGTTACTCCGGAAGATATTCCTGTTGCTACCGCAAAGACTGTAGATTGGTTCTCTAGGCTGCGGCCTATTGAACTTAAGAAACTGGACAACAATGAGTTGTGGGTGTTACGGATGATGCTTACTAGGCCGGATAGGAAGGCAAGGCCCGTTCTGCGGGAAAAGAGTGGTGGTAAGCCTGTTACTCTTGTGTGTTTTCCTTGCTTCTTTATACTCTTATTAATTTGCATTTGTTTTCTCAGAGGATGCGGTCGGCCTGTGGAGGATGTTTGAGCCAGATTTCAAAGGCAGAGTTGAGTTGATTCCGTGTGCGGAACGGGAAGGTTTTAATTTGGAGATTGTTGGAAATTTTCGCGTTCCCACACGTGATATGTTGTATGCACCCATGCCGGAAGGCAAAGGTATCTTCTAAGATTCCCTTGTTGTTTAAAGTTCACCCTTATAATCTGCTTGCTTGATGGTTTAAATGCAGGTAACCTTGGGGATCTGGGGAAGTTTGAGAAAACTGTCCCTAAGAAGCATGTGGAGAAGAAGCAATCCAAGAAACCCGCGCGGGGTCGCGGTAAGGAGAAAACTGAGGGTTCTGTCGCCCCTCCTTTGGTGCCGCAGGCCGCAGGTATCTATCGTTCCTGTTACCACAGATATACCGATTACGTGGTAGTATCTGGCACCCTTGAGGGTTTGGGTGTTCCAGGTGGTGGCGCGGCTGCAGGTGGGGCTGCTGCGGGTTCCACACTTGCTGGTGAGAAGAGGAAACCCGAGCAGAAAGTTGCTGGTGCTGGTGATGTGAAACGTCAGAGGTTGCAGGCTAAAAGGTCCACTGGGCCGACGCAAAAGAAGCCTGCTGTTACTGCTGGTAAGTGATTTATAACTTTTTTCAAGTGTTCTGTACGCACAACTTGTTTTCTGATAGTTATTGCTTTCTTTGTTTTGTAGAACCTCAAGATAAAGATTTTTCTATCTTTGACGCTCCTTCGTCTCCCCCGCATACCACGGCTGCGGATGCGGGGGCACCGAAGGAATCTGTGGCACCTTTTGTCAAGGTGGTGCCTGATCCGACCGTGCAGGCGGAGAAGACTGTGGAGAAGGTTGCGGCCCAGATTTCTGATACCGTTGATTCTTCTAACAACCTGATCTTTCCAAATGATGCTGATGATTTGGATTTGAGGTTTTCTGATGCTGGGAAACAAAAATCTGGTGCTGAGCCGCAGAAGTCTCCTGCTACTGAGAAGGTTTCTGGTTCTGCTTCTGGTGGTGCGGGTTATGATGGGCCTCCGATTCAGCCTGGGAAGTCTGAACTGGAGTATTATTACCGCACCTACACACAGGATCGGAGTACGAGCTATCACCGACCCCCCTGGACTGTTATGCAGGGGGATGATGTTTCGAATGATCCTTCTGCTTGCAAGGAGATTCTGGGTGGCCTGGGCACCCCATTTGAAACTGAGCGTGCCCGTTCTGCACCCCGTGAACTGCGCATCAACCATGTTTCCACCATGCTTGTGGGAAGTTCCATAGTGGCGAATGCCATTTTGGAAGATTACAAGGTGTTGGGCCGCAGGGAGGAGGAAGCTGCACGCTTGCGGGCCGAGGCGGAGGAGTTGGTGAAGGTTGCTCGTGCGGGTGCAGAGCAGCTTGAAAAAGATAGGGTTGCATTTGAAAAGCAGAAACAGACCGAGGAGTGGGCTGCGACTGCTGAGCTTAAACAGGTTCGTACTCTTGCTAAGTTACTTTCTGATGAACGTAAGAGTTGGAAAGTATCTTGGGCCAAACAGAATGAAACATTGTTTCGCGTTCGTCAGGAGTTGACGAATGCCAAGGCAGCGAATGCTGCTTTGGGCAAGGAGAAGGCCGCGGCCGAAGCGATTGCTGTTAAGGCCGTGGAGGCAGAGGCCCGGTTGGCAAGGGCGCTTGACGGGGCCAAAGAGGCGGGGGCCTGTGCTGCAAAGGCTCTTGAAGAGGCCAAAGAGAGGGAGAGCAGTGCTTCTAAGGCTCTTGAAGAAGCGAATGCTGAGCGCACCCGTTTGAATCAGGTTGTTGGCAGCCTTCAGGTATGAGTTGCCTTTTCAGTTGAACTTTCCTTTCTGAGTATGTCTAGTGATTTTGTACATACTGTGTGTTGGGATTGAACCCTACCAGAGGAACAGATAATATAAAGCCAAAACCTGATCACAACAGTGGATTCACAATAAGCAGATGTTTACACTAAGCTCTCCCCTTGACAGTGGTTACCTATCTGCTGATACACTCTAAACACTGCTCAGAAGAACAACTGATGAACCAAACACTGATGAAACAACTAAAGACTGCTAAAAGGCAAACGCTGAGCTCTATCTACTACTGTCTCTTAAGTACTGCTGAAGATCCAAGCACTGCTCATTCAAAGACTGATCACCTTTTGAAGAAAGCACTGATGTTCAAGTAATCAGTGCTTAGGCTACAACAGTGAAACGTGAACAGTGTTAGACTTGTTTTGTATTGTATTATCAATCAGTTGTTAGACATCAGTAGTTTTGTATAGATCAGTGCTTATAGTTTTTTAAGCTGTTAGATGTCACTATCATGGTGACGTCAGCTGAGGTACATCAGTAGTTTGGTTTGCCTATAAATATGACAGTACTCTGTACTGTTATATTTGATTCGTTTTGAGTGAGTTTTTCTCCTCAATTCAATCCTTTCATCTTGTGCAACCAACTCTGGAGTATCAGGCTGAGGGGGAGTTTAGTCTGTAAGCTTGCATTTGTAACCTTTTGATTTTCATTGTAATCATTCGACTCAATGTGAAACAAGTGTTTAAACATACTACTCTCTTCTATATTTGTGTTTACAAAGTTCGTATACAATTCCGCTGCACTTTACATAGTTTTATATTCACTGAATATTCATTTTATACAAACAAACATAATCATGTCAGCCTCGGATCCTAACAATTGGTATCAGAGCTTGGACAGTCAAATTCGATCTAACAATCAATTTGACATAACAGTTCGGCTCAAAATTCATTGATACTAAGGATGGTTGTATTTAGTTGAAAAAAAGAGTAACGAGTGAATCATGATCAAAATGGTTATTCAGAAACTCTGTAAAACAACCAAGATGTCATATGACACACAAATTTCACGCAACAAGTGATATCATGCACAAGTCACTCATAGTTTTCAGATCTGTAAAATATCTGATAAATTATGGGATCGTTCGATATTTTCAAAATTGATTTCAATTGTTGTTTTGATATTTATGATGTTTTCACTAAATGCTAAAGTATGAACCTCAGATTAACAAAACCTATGTTCTTAAAACATTAGTGTTTTTGATAACATAAAAGAGGGAAATGAAAACTTTAGTCATTCAGATCTTATGTGTTGAAAACAGGTTGGGTTCCTCAACAGGACAAAATCAACTGTGTTAAAATACATTAAGAAAATCAGGAGTAAAAAATGTCCAGATCATCGGTAATGAGAAGGGTGGCATAAGCATGTGCAGAAATGACCAAATCTCTCAAAACATTACTGCAAAATGATTCTGAAACAAGTATTCCTTCAATAAATACCCCTCTGTAAGTATTTCAATACTTATGATTGGGAAGGGTAAAAAGGGAAGAAGAAAATGAACTAATCTCAAAGTGTGGTTATCTTAAAACTTTTGAAATCAAAAGAAAAGAGTATAAGCATAAAACACTTATGAGGTCAAAGCTGGGTAAACAGTGGTCAATCATGCAACTGTGTGCTTTCATCAAATACAGGAATCGTTTAGGTATCTATGGCATCTCCAGTGATTGTCCTTAAAAGAAGAATTTACAATCAATTGTCAAAGAAAATGACCCCAAACAATGGTCAAAATAACTTGAGAATGATATGATCATGAACTTATTTGAGAAGCTGTCAGATCCTTTTTAATAATTTTCAAAACATCCTTTAATTTTTTTGAGGTGTTTTTCTTTTGTACTTTTACTCATTTTTGATAGTTAAAGTTCTTCTCTGGTCAAGATGCAATTTCCTTATTTTTGTGTGAAATTACTATCCTTAATCTGATCAAAAGGAAATGGCATACATATCAGGGTCATGTTAAGCTCAAGTTTGGTTATCACAGATCATAAATTGATTGCAAATTGATTTTGAACTACTGAGATACTCATGTCTAGTCAAGTAATTAGACACAAAATGAGTAGCTCTAGTAGAAATGTCTTCATCATCTGGGATGCTAAACCACTGTCTGGAATAATGGACATTTGGCAAAACCTTGAACAAAATTTCTGTAGATAACTGCTGGCGATTTAATCTTGATAATATACATCTAAAATGTATTTTGTTAAGAATAGCATCTCTGGTGCTTAACAGATATTAGATAAGATATTGTGCTTTCACAAGACAAAATCAATTTCTACATCTGAACAAGCAGATGCTAACATTATTTGTCAAAAGTTTAACACTGCTGCACTATCAGTTGTTGCAATAAAAGTCTTCATTTTATTTTCTACCACTGTTGTACCTTAAATGCTGTTGTGCCTCAACATCTGCTCTCTAAAATCTGTCCACTGCTGATAGTAAACCTCTGCTCTTCAAAAACGCTGATGTTCAAAATCATTGTTCCATCCACTGATACACCCACTGCTTCATTTCATAACCGTTGTAACTGCTGATGCTTGATCCATCAGTGGTTGTCAAAACAACTGTCCTGCATTATTTACCATTTCATCAGGGGTTGGCACGTGGTCAGTTTTTAGCCGTCAGATCATTATAACCGCTGCCACATCAGCATTCACTTTTTCCCTGAATAAAACCCTGATTAAACCCAAACAGGGGCTCACACTATCGAATTGAATTCCAAACATTCTCTTCACAAAGCAGTATCCCTCTCATAACTCCAAAAACCTTCTTCGATCTTCTTCATAAAAAATGACGAAACCTAAATCGAAATCAAAATCAAAACCATCTTCTTCCTCCACTCCATCAGACGCCACTCAAATGGCTGCTGAAACCACGGAGATTCGTTACAAATCTCCTCACAACTATGTGGGTATACTCACAAAACCCACAACCGACAACACCTTCGACTCCATCCTGGATACCCTATCTGCATCAAAGTACAAAACTTTGATAACAGCAGACGCTCCCATTTATCTTCAAACCCAGAGAGAGTTCTGGAAGAATGCCACCCTTGAAAAACAAGGAGACATCATCACAACCATCAACTCCTCGATACAGGGTAAGAAGGTTCAAATCTCTCCACAATCCATTTCTGAAATCTTTAAACTCAATGATTTGAAAGGAAAAACCTCATTTTCTAAAGAAGAGTTGAAAAAAGGATTTCATAAACAAGGGCTATGCAGAGCAACCTAAAAGGGATACCTTACAAAAAGGTTATTTTCCTTCTGCACCCAGATTTTTATTTCACACATTGTTAATGTGTGTTTCTAATAAAACAACGTCTTTTAATGAAATACCAACAAAAATTCAATGCCTGGGGTATGCAATTTTAAACGATCAAAACTTTAATTACTCCCAGGAAATATTTGATGACTTGGTAAAAAACGTTGATAATAAGGCATTTCTGCTCTTTCCACGATTTCTAAGCTACTATTTTGAACAAAAATTTGTAAAGGAAGATGCAAAATTGCCCAAACAAGGTGCCTCTTTTAAAATAAACTGCTTAACACCTGAAACATTCTCTAGAATGTTGGCACCAATAAAAACAAAAGCAGAGGTGCCTGAGCAGAATTTAGCAGATGAAACTGCTCCTCAGGTATCTGCTGCTAAGCCCACTGCTCCAGGTGATCAAAGCAGCACACCCACTGCTTTGAAACCCACACCTGCCACCAAAAAGACAAAAAGAAAAACATCCAGAAAACCCACCATACCCAAAACAAAGGCATCTCTGGAAGATGAGATCCCACAGACAATGCCAGTGACAGCACAAAAGTCACAAACAACCACTGCTGCTACTTCCTCACAGCAGTTGGAAGAAAGATCTCAACCCCAGCCTCAAACTCCTCCTGCATCCTCACAAAAGGATCAGGTTGTAACCACAGGGACACGAAATTATGAAGCTCTGGATCCACTCGGATCTATCTTCCACAGTCCTGATCCCAAGGACATGTCTCTTTCAACACCCATACCCTCACCAATCATAATGCCACAATCAATAATACCCCTGTTGCATGCAGTTGATATTGCACAGACACAAACCAGTTCCTCTCTATCACCCATTACTGAGAGTATACCTCCACAAGTGACTGGGTCTGATGCTTATACCTCTGCTATCCCAGCAATAGCTGAGGAGGTTACACCCCCTGAGTTACAAGTAACTCTCGGTGGTAGTTCAAGTGGAGCAGCAACTACAACTGATGGATCAACAGATCTTCAGTTGGACAGTTGTTACATTAATAAGACTCCCTTGAAGGCAATTTCTTCTATGGCAACATCGGTAACCACCAGTGAGTTCATTTTAACCACCGGTACCATCAAAGGTTTATCGAGTGCTGAAGAAAGAAGTCCCTAGTACCAAGAACAAGGGGCATCAATGGATGATTTTTGGGACTCAGTTCCTAAGTCACACATTGGTACAACCACTGCTGGTGGGGATTCAGATGATCCTACAAATGTAGGTGATGATTCAAAATATCAGGAATTGACGAAAAGAGTTGAAAAACTTGAAGATTCAGTTGCTGAAATTAAAGATATGGTGCAAGAGATTTTAAAAGCTCAAAAAGCACAAGCTACTGTTGTTCCTGCTCAAGCACCTGCACAACATGCATTTGCTGCAAATGAGCTTTGGAATATTTTTCAACCCATGCTCGAAAAATAGCAACATATGGCTGATCAAAAGCATGCTATTCAAGTACAAATGCTGACCAACATGGTGGAATCAAGGTTTAAAGACACTCAAGCAGATATCAAGGCTATAAAAGCTAGCATACAAAAGACTGCCCATAGTGGAAAAGTTCCATCTACCATCCTCTTCATGGATACACCCCTTGCAGATAATGCCAAAAAGGGGGAGAAAATCAAGTTGAGAAAGAAAGCAATAGAAGATGGGCTATATATTGAACCAGAAGATACATCAGTAGTTACAAAAACAGCTGATATAAAAACTTCAAATCAAACAGCTGATACATCAGTAGTTACAAAAACTGCTGTCAGTAGCCAAACAGCTGCCACGTCATCAACACACACACCTCCAACACACACCACTCTATCACATACCATCACAACCACTGTTCCACCACCATCTGTGTCTACAGCACAAAAACCACCATTACCATCACAAACAGCCAAACCTACATCACCCCCTGCCAAAAAGCAGAAGACAACAGATGTTACAACATCTGTTGTAATGGCAACAGTGGTTGAAACACCAGTTGTTTCAACTACTGTTAGTCAACCACTGATCACCACACAAACAACTGCCATCATAACCCCTGCTCAAAAGCAGAAGACACCTGCTGATACATCAGTAGTTGTAATGACAACAGCAGTTGAGACACCAGTTGTTTCAGCAGCTGTTAGTCAATCATCCACCACTGCTATCACCTTTACTATATCACAACCAAAACTCTTCAGTAGAAAAAGAAAGCCAATCCCTGCCAATGAGGGAATACATGATCCTAACGCTGAAAAATATCCACTGGAACTTGAAGCTCTCAAAAATGAGATGAGGCAATTCTATACAGAAGAAGATCCTTCAAAAAGAAGATTCTCCTCACTCATAGGCTACATGCCACCAGAGGATATGGATGATTACCTCAAGATCAAGGCAAGTCAAGCTAAAGTAAAAGCTACGGTTGATAGTGAAAGAGAAGCTCTAAGCGACGAAGGCATTGCTAAAAGACTGGAGTTCTACTTCACAAAAGTAAAGCAGATAGAAGAATTTGCACAAGAGCTAATCAAAGAAAAGGCCGATCGAAAGAAAAAGTTAAGGAAACAGTATCTAGCCTACATCATGGAAGAGAAATTCTATCCTGCTGAAGAACAACAGTTTGAAGAATGGCCATTATGTAAGGCCCTAATACGTATTTGACAAAAAGTCGCAGCGGAAATTCGTGCCATAAAATTTCTTTCATTACAAACATCTTGACCTACTTGAAAGTTCATTTTAATATGTATCTTTTACAAAAACAAAGTGTAAGTCCTGCTTACTAAAGCACATACTCAATTATTCCCGTACAATCTATCTTATGACTCGGTCTTCGATCTCTATTGCTCGTGATTCGTACAACCTGCACTCACCACATATATTCATAACATTAGTACATAATACATAAACAAGATTCAGTCTCGTACACTTCCTATTTCGTTATCTTTCTGACTTTAAGCAATTCATCTGCGTATCCATATCCTGGTGAGGCTTCGATAATGTACCTGCATTACTTTTCATTCTAAAGGCACACTATTAATAACGTATTACTCGTCGTATCTCTATCATACATACATACATTCTTACATGCATACCTACACATCTACATACGTACATACCTTCCTATATCTCTACATACATGCATACACTCATACGTACCTTCATATATACCAAATACATATCTACATACACACATACATTACTACGTTTCTACATATGTACATATACACATACGTATATTCACATATACATAAATACACGTCTACATACTTACATACATTACTACGTCATACACGTCTACATACTTACATACATTACTACGTCTCTACTTACTTGCATACACTTATACGTGCCTTCATATATACTTAAATACACGTCTACATATGTACATATACTCTTACGTACACGTTCAAGATCTTACATACCTTTTATATGTCCATACATTAATTACATGGTACTTAGACTTAGATTTATAGCTCATAAACGTCAAAGAATGATCAAAATCATGTTTGGGAGGCGCATAAGTTAAAAGGTGTTTTGTTGAACTCCTCTTATGTTAAGATGTGTTTCTTTTGCACTCCTCTTAAGTTAAGAGGTGTTTCTTTTGCACTCCTCTTAAGTTAAGATGTGTTTCTTTTGCACTCCTCTTAAGTTAAGAGGTGTTTCTTTTGCACTCCTCTTAAGTTAAGATGTGTTTCTTTTGCACTCCTCTTAAGTTAAGAGGTGTTTCTTGCTGCAGCTACGTTTCGTCGTCCGTATGCACTAAAACGCGCATAACTTTTGAACCGTTTACCCGTTTAACCTCCCGTTTCTTCCTACCTGCTTGTAAATTCACATTCTATCATATGAACTTGAAATCCAACATCTGGTTTAAGGAAAATATTCACTTAAGCTCTCGGCTTTATATATCCACTTTCACTTATTCGACCCGTTCATGTTTTCGTCAAACTACTCATTTGTTTTAACCCAAAACTTACATAAACGTTATAACTATAATACTTTTACATTATCCGGGGTTTGTACTTGGGATTCATGCACCCAATACCCGGTGTGCGTTAAACCTATTCATATCATTCATTTATACGAAAGCAAACTTTGTTAATACAATTTCAAATGCGAAATTGTTTGTCTATTAACCATGACTCACAACCGAGTCTTTAGACTATCAATCCGCGTCTCCGATTCTTGGTTAGCGTACTTATGTACAATTCTACCCATACCCGGTTATAGTACCGTAATCAATTACTTATACAACCCTTCCGGTATAGTAATAAAATCACAATTTTGACCCATTCGGCCTACTTAACGTAAATCATCAATTTCATACAACCCTTCTTATTTGACTTCAATTATCATGCCTAATTAACTCAAACATAACCTTACTTAACAAACTAAGAAGTGATTCAGAAATCACTTACCTCGAGTGCCCGTTTCGTACATGCTTCCTCATATCCTTTCCGTTAGCCTTCCATGCTTTCCCCCATCTTGACATGATCCTATACTTTCATGTCATCATGGTTACCACTTCATTAGTATAAATGCACATTCTAATATTGCATTCATTTCACATTCATATCCTACATTAAACTTTACTCGTCCAATTCCAACAACACAAAGTATAAGCTAGAAGTCGCAACCTTTCATTCCACATAATTCTTCATGTCGTCACAAATAGCACATATTGATATAGCATGTACTTAATGATTTCTCTAACATAACACTTGTGACAAAAGCCTTATTACATTATTTATGCACAGTTGACTTTCAGAAAGTCAACTGTCTATCTTATGAATTATCAATCTAATCTCATACATCCACATCATTATAGTCGATTATACTACGGACATCATATACATTCCATACTCACATAGTAAAACACACATACAACCACAAGATCATATATGCACACAACATAAACAATTCCTTCCATACTAGTCTTCTCATAATTCCACATATAATTGTCACTTAAGCATTTCATCAAACACTTGGTGTGCATACCACAATTTATGCATAATGTACAACCAATTCATGCATATTCTTTTAAACTCATACATAAATCATCAAATGATCCTTCTAATCAACATGGATCATTCATGCATAACATCAAACATACTAGTATCACATTTCTTTCAATTCCTCTAACAAGAATCCATCATATATATCAAAATACATCAATATTAAGCAAGAATTTAGACATGGATGATTTACCCATGTCATCATCTTCACCATAACCAACGGGTTTCACCCTTAAACATCAAACTAACCTAAATCATGCATAACCCATGTTCTATATGATGATTCTAACACATACCCATACCCAATTTCATACAAATTCGCGAATTACAACATAACCCACTTCATGCAAGATCACCAATCTAGGTTTTTAGACATACCTTATGATCCCCTTGAGTAGGTGATCATTAATTCGTATTCCTTCCTGAATTTGAGCTTCGATTCACCCTTCAATTTTGGTGATTTGTTTGAGTTAGGGTTTTGGGGTCTTGAGAGCCCCTGCACGTTCTAGAACACACACGAATGTGTGTTTGTGTGTGTTGTTGTTTTCTTTTAATAACTCAACTTTCATTCTATACCACTCTAGTCCCTCATGTTTGCCTCTAAAACATAATTGGCACAATTTTCCTCCTATAATAGTTCTTACCATACACTTAACTAGGTTAAATAACCTACTTACTTAGTTCATGATATGTCCTATAGGAACATTCATCAATATAAACATTCGGGTTTTGGGGTGTTACATATTAGTTGCATTAAAGCATGAAGCTGAGAGGATCGACGGAATCAAAGATGATCCTACAAAGAATAAAAATGCTCCAAACTGGAACAAATACAAAAAGCTCATTGCTAACCTCATTGCTGAGTACAAAGGAAAGAAAAAGGAGCTGGTGGATGCAAAAATGGATACTGCTGAAGCCATATCAAAATGGTCCAGGCAGCAGACTAATGAAGCCTATAAAAGGCTAAAGAAAAGAAAGATAATTGCTTCAAGTACTTCAAAGAAACGAGAACATATGATGAAACTTGTACAGCAGATTGAAAACCTCAGAACAATGTTCAAGTCAGCATACAATCCAACTCTTGTGTCAGAACAAAAAGAAGGTAAACAACTGACTGAGGAAGAGGCCAAAGAAAAAGAAGCAGAGTACTTCAAGGATGCCATCATGAAAATGGGTCTGAAAGAAGATAACTCAACAAAGTTTCAGAACCTTTTTGAGAAGGTGTTAAACAAACCTGCATCACTAAACACTACAACAGACATGTCAGAAATGGAAAGGCAAGAGCTTATTGAGCAAGAAACTACAGAAGACATAGCTGCAGCAAACAAAGTCATTGAAGAAGCCTTCAAAAGAATGTCTGAGAGTTTGCAAGTGTTTACAAGGCCATCATCTCCCAACTCATCAAAGAATAAATCTTTCCCAAGAAACCCACTAGGATTTAAAATACTAAAGTGGATGTCTGATCAAAAGACCCACGTATTGACTTTGGTCAGATCCAGTGGCGAAATGAAGTACATATCAAGGAAAGAAGCACTTGGCCTTGGTGTTGAAGATCTGCAGGATCTCCTTGAACTTACATTGTGTAGGGATGAGGATGACCAGAGTTCCAAGGAATTTGAAGCTGAATTTAAGAAACAAGCTAAGGAACTCTTGATGAGAAATAAAAATGCAGAATAATGACAGGTTTTGGCATTATCTGTTCCAGGGGGAGATTGTTGGGATTGAACCCTACCAGAGGAACAGATAATATAAAGCCAAAACCTGATTACAACAGTGGATTCACAATAAGCAGATGTTTACACTAAGCTCTCCCCTTGACAGTGGTTACCTATCTACTGATACACTCTAAACACTGCTCAGAAGAACAACTGATGAACCAAACACTGATGAAACAACTAAAGACTGCTAAAAGGCAAACACTGAGCTCTATCTACTATTGTCTCTTAAGTACTGCTGAAGATCCAAGCACTGCTCATTCAAAGACTGATCACCTTTTGAAGAAAGCACTGATGTTCAAGTAATCAGTGCTTAGGCTACAACAGTGGAACGTGAACAGTGTTAGACTTGTTTTGTATTGTATTATCAATCAGTTGTTAGACATCAGTAGTTTTGTGTAGACCAGTGCTTATAGTCTGTTAAGCTGTTAGATGTCACTATCATGGTGACGTCAGCTGAGGTACATCAGTAGTTTGGTTTGCCTATAAATATGACAGTACTCTGTACTGTTATATTTGATTCATTTTGAGTGAGTTCTTCTCCTCAATTCAATCCTTTCATCTTGTGCAACCAACTCTGGAGTATCAGGCTGAGGGGGAGTTTAGTCTGTAAGCTTGCATTTGTAACCTTTTGATTTTCATTGTAATCATTCGACTCAATGTGAAACAAGTGTTTAAACATACTACTCTCTTCTATGTTTGTGTTTACAAAGTTTGTATACAATTCCGCTGCACTTTACATAGTTTTATATTCACTGAATGTTCATTTTATACAAACAAACATAATCATGTCAGCCTCGGATCCTAACACTGTGTTTCTTGCTTTCGAAAGGCTGAGGTGCAGACTTGCAAGGCCCAGCTTGCGGAGATTACTGCCCGCGTGACTGTAGCTGAAAAGCGGGCTAACGAGGCTGTCAAGGCTAGAGATGGGCTTACCTCTTCGTTTAACCAGCTTGAGACCGACCGTGAGTGGATGCGGTGTCACGGTATTGCACATGTAAGTATCTGGTGTCTTTACATTTACTTGAATTAGCATGTGATAATGTAATTGCCCTTTGGTGTAGATTGTTAAATCTATCATGGACGCGCCTGAGACCGTAACTGGTATAGACTTGATTAAGCAGCGTGCCCGTGATGCTGGTTTTAAAGCTGGTTATAACTGCTGCATCGGCCATATAAACATTTTGTCTAAAAGCGGCTACACTAATGAACGGTCCGGGTTTCGTGATGTGGACACCGAAGCGCTTCTTGAGGCGGCCGTTGCATCATTTTATGACATGTCTCTCTCTTCTGTTGAGAAGCTTGATGAATGCTTAGATGCAGCGGACTATGTAGACCGGTTGCGGATGCTGTATGCCGATGCGGAAGTGGAAAATACTGCTGGTGACGGCCAAGATGGCGCGGGTACTAGTGGTACAAAATAGGACTAGGTTGGCCTGCGTGCCCCTTTTTTGTTTTCCTCTTTGTATATGTTAGAACTTAATGTAAATCCGTTGTGCACTACGTGGGTGCATGAATTTTTTGAATATAAAGTTTAACTGTTGCTCAATTTGTACAAGTGTTTTTACTTCTTGCATGTTTGAACGTGTGTATGCGGAACTCTACCCGTTGCGAACGGGGTTGAGTATACTCTATACCTTTGTCATATGAGTATTAGTCAATTCCGTCGTTTGCCCTGTTAGGGTTTAGGAATTGTGTAAGTTTTGTAAAAACCCGTGTGTGTATCCGGCCGGATAGACACTTAATGTTTTGCCTTTGCTGGCTTATTAGAATATTTGTGTGTGGTTAGCACTTTGTGTGGGTATCGCAAATGAAGATTTTGCTAATCTGTTTTTGCGGATACCGCAAAGTGGAACACGCATTTGTAATAGCAGTAACAAACAATATTGCATTGAATCGCTCGCTTATTTATTTGCAAATGGCCTGCGGCCCGATAGGTTACATGGAAATGTAAAGAACATGGCTTACATGTAGCAGCGTCTAAGCTGTTGTGCATTCCATGTGCGTGCGATAGTTTTGCCTTCTAACGTTTGTAGTTTATACGCGCCTTTGCCCAAGACCTCTTTGATGAGGTAGGGTCCTTCCAACTTGGGGGCAAGTTTTCCTGGGCGCTCAGCGTTAGACGCTTCGTTATCGCGAAGGACGTAGTCTCCCGGGTTAAATGTACAAACCCGCATGCGTGAATTGTAGTATTTTTCAAGCTTGGTTTTGTACTTGGCCTCGTTGATGGCAGCGTTTTCGCGTCTTTCTTCTAGGAGGTCCAAGTCAAGTCTGCGTGCTTCATTGTTGGCTATTTTGTTGATAGCCAACATTCGAGGTGAAGGAAGACCTACTTCCGCGGGGATTACCGCTTCTGAGCCATAGACCAGGCTGAATGGTGTCTCCCCGTTGCTTGTTTTTGGGCTTGTTTGGTGTGCCCATAAGATGCTTGGGAGTTCATCGACCCAGCCACGCCTGGCTATTCCCAACCTTGCTTTGATGCCTTCGACTAGACTTTTGTTGATACTCTCAACTTGGCCATTCCCTTGCGGGTGTGCCACGGAGGAGAATATGTGTTCAATATGTAGTTCTTCTAGCCATTTTTGAAATTCATCAACATCAAAGTTGGTGCCGTTATCGGTAACGATGCACATTGGTAGACCGAAACGGCAGATGATGTGTTCCCAAATGAATTTCCTCGTTATCATAGCAGTGGTTGAGGCGAGTGGTTTTGCCTCTACCCATTTTGTGAAGTAATCGACAGCTACTATGATAAACTTGACCGTACCTGGTGCGTTTGGGAAAGGTCCGACCACGTCGATTGCCCATTTCTGAAAGGGCCATGCGGTGGTGACCGGGATCAAGTTGTTCTTGGGGCGCAAGGTCTTGGGGGCATGCCGCTGACAATTAATACACTTGCGCAATTCTTTGACGGCATCCAGGTGCATGCCGGGCCAGTAATACCCAACATTCATGATTTTAGCCACTACCATGCGTGGCCCTGCATGTATGCCGCACATTCCCTCGTGTATTTCTCTGATAAGGTATGTGGCATCTTGGGGGTCGACGCAGCGTAGGAGTGGGCCTAGGTATGATTTACGGTATAGGATACCGTCTCCCATTTGATAATGGCACACCTTGTATTGCAACTTGCGTGCCTCTGACTTGCTTTCGGGAGTCACACCTGATTGCAAGTATGCAATGATTGGTGTCATCCAGGATGTTGTACCGTACTGGATGACATTGACTTGGCGCAGGGGTACTGAGGGATTCTGCAGAATTTCAATGCGTATCTCCTTTGCCAAGTGTTGGAAGCTGGTGGACGCGAGTTTTGATAGCACATCCGCGTATTTGTTTTCACTTCTGTTGATATGACGGATATTGAAGGAAGTGAACTTTGATTTTAGTTGCAAGGCTTGCTCAAGGTAGAGGATCATGATATCCCCTTTTGCGGTATAGTCACCGCGCACCTGCCCTGCAACTAACAAGGAGTCGACGTGTGCTTCCAGATGTTGTACGCCGAGCTTGACTGCTAGACGTAGCCCTGCCAATAGAGCCTCATACTCTGCCTCGTTATTTGTTCTTTTGAAATCAAGGCGGATTGCATAGGTAAGCTCTTGGCCGTCGGGGCTGACGAGTCGCAGACCTGCGCCCGAACCTTATTCGTTGGACGCACCATCGGTAAAAAGTGCCCATATTTCTGAAGAAGGTGGTGGTGGTGCAGGGTTTTGTTCTTCCTCGCATTCTTGGATGCGATTTGCCGGTACCTCGGCGACGAAATCTGCCAGGACCTGGCCTTTGATTGCGGGGCGCGGCTTGTAGTTTAGCGTGAGTGCGCCCAGTTCGATTGCCCATTTTGCTAACCTCCCAGAGATGTCAGGTTTTGTAACACCTCGAAAATTTGCGTCCCATAATGTATTGACACGTGTCATAAGCTTGAACGAGTCAATGAATACTATAGAGGGACTAAAGTTGACAAACATAGAAAGTATGTGAATTCAAGGGTTCAAAATGTCAACAATGGATAAATATGCCCTACAATATCCCTACATGATGTTTATACCCTTAAACGAATGATTCATGGATCATACGAAGCTCATTGTGAAAGAAAGTGAGAAATTACAAACTATAGGGGTTAAATGTGTCAACATGTTTAAGTTATACCTCTGAGTGACCTTTTAGCAAACCCGAAGCTTGGTAAAGGTAAATTATGCACACTAGAATAAGTGATTAAAATTTCATAAAGTCCCGTTGTAGAATGAGAAAGTTATGATCGATTTCGTACATGAGGGGTTAAAAGCGTCAACGTTGAAAGTTATGACTTTTCGGGTAACAATAAAGTTAACCGAGGACTAAACAAAATGGGTAAATGTCTTGAAGCCCTTAAACATCAATTTGGATGGTTCAAGGGGCAAGAAACAAAGGTCTAATCGAAGTTTGAAGAGCCAAGGATCAAAACGCAATAAATCCAAAAATTCAGATTCTGTGCAGGAGGGTGTCGCGCCACGCAAAACCTTGACCCCTAAGTGCCTCCTAGAACCTTAGGGACATGTGTTGATGATCCATGGTCCATGATAGCTTGAGTTGTCAACAATCTATGGTGATTGGAGCACTATATAAAGCCATGAAGTTGCAACTCATTCATCACACCTTTCTCTTGCACTTCTGATCATTCTTGGAGCTCCAAAGCAGACTCAAGTGGTCATAATTCGTTCATAGGACTCTTGTAAGTATGCTTGACCTTTCCGTATTGAGTTTTCGCTTAGTTTTAGCTTAAAAGTCAAACCGTCGTAATTAACGGTTGACTTAGCGATAAATCATTATTGGTCCAGTGACTTGTCGGATCAAAGGTGGTTATAAGTTGGTAATCATGTGGGCTTTAAACCCTTAAAAGGGCACCCTCTGATTCCCATTCTACCTAGATCAAATGTCGGGTCAAAGTTGTTTATAAAAAGTCAACAGAAGCTAGATTTTCGATTTAACGCATAAATAGCGATGTAGAAGGTGTATAACCTATTTTATCACTCATATAACTTGGTAATGAGTTTAAGAACTGATCTAAGCTTGTTGATTCGATAATTTCCTATTTTGACCCGGTTCGGAACCGAAAGTCGCAAAACTTTGACTTTTGCTTTGACTTCAGTTCTGACCCGTTTTAGTATGATTTAGATATGCCTTAGGACTCTCTTAGGACCAGGTTACATGATGGTATAACCCTCTGTGACCGGTTCATTGTTTGTCCGAGTCTTTTGCACATTTCCTTTAAATACTTAAAAGTTGACCATAACGCCCTTTTTACTTTAAAACGAGAATTTTGGACATGTGACAGGACAATAACCTTAGTTACTAATTTCTAAGCATGTCCCTAAAATTTCACGTCAATCCGGGGTCTAGAATAGGAGTTATGCTAAATAGCGCAATTACGGAAACTTTAGTAATTAAACGGCGCATTTAGCGTAAAGCCTATCTAAACCCAAATTTCAACACTAAACCTTTTACACACTGATGTAAAATAATATTTTGAGATTTTTAAAGATTTTTAATTATTTTTAACCTGCTCATAACCTGCGATTATGGCATCGATTCGGTAATTACCGAATATACCCTTTTTCGGACATAACTTGATTTCTACATTGTATTTTGATCCGAATCCAGTTGCTACTGATTTTAAATAATAAATAAAGTATTTTGGACTTTATAAACTATTCGGAAAACTCAGATTTCCTGTAGAACTCGGAAATCCCTTTTATAATCTTTAAAAAGACTGAAATAGCCCTTCGGGGCATATTTTGGATTTAAACTCATTACGGGCATTATGGAAGGTATCCTACTGATACCACAACCTCTTTAGAGTATATTAACTTAGGAAACTTGTGTAGGACTCTTACGGTTACCCGTTACGCCTTTTGCACGCACGGTTCAGTTTATGTAACTAGCTTACATAAACTAGCCGAAACGGGTCAAGCCTTATCAATTTTTACTTCAAAATCCAGAGTGTGGTTATTATACCCATATAAAACAGGTCTTCAAACTTGTTGGGTCCAAACCACATTCCATTCCCGGTTTTCGCCTTTCACGCGATTAAACCGTATTTATCCTTTGAAACTGACCTGTCTAAGTTAAGGCTAAATTAAAGACCCGTTAGGAATCTAATAGGTTAATAAAACCTTCGTTCCAGATTGAGAGCCCCAGTAGAAGTACTTGCGCTTGCTGATTAGAATATACGGCTGAGTATAAATTGCTTTTGCTAGCTCAGGTAAATACTTTTAACTTATTTTCCCTATACGGGCTTGGGATACGGTATTATAATAATACCGCTTGGTCGGGTATTGAATGTTTAGTCGGATTGTGATTAAATTATTGAGGTAACCCGCTTTAATCTGTATTGTTTTAAATAAAAGCCTTTAGGGGTTAATGACCATGTCCCGGATATCCCTGACATCATTGTATTATAAAATGGCCACGCCTTATGCACGAGGTGTAGGCATACCCCTGGCAGTGCATAAGGGAAACGGTATCTCACTCTCTTGTGGGCCTATACTTGTGGCGTGTCTGTTAATCTTGACTCGATTTCTACATCGGGCCCTGAACGTACAACGAACATGTAAATCTGTATACAAGATTATAAAGATGATTGTCCCAAGTTATAAAAGATATGTTGTGCCTTGTGCATTCAAATCAATTTTATTAAACCTTTTCAAATGAGCCGGTTAATTGTATTTACCACTGTAAACTGACGTATTTTCCAAAAAGGGTTAAGTGACAGGTACTGAACGTAATTGGCTGGAAGCTCAGGGCGTTAATAAGGAATCTTGCAAGTTCTAGATGCCTAAAGTCTGTTGAACAGTTTTCTTTTATTTGATCCGCCTGTGGATCCTTTACTTTGCGTTGTGATACTTTGACCTTACTTTATATTCGGAATGTAATATATTTATCTTTTGCTTCCGCTGTGCATTTATATATTGTGTTGTTTGACTATGATGACATCAATTGTCACGATACTCCCCACCGGGCCCACCGGTGATACGTGGAAATTCGGGGTGTGACAGGTTGGTATCAGAGCCAACATTGAGTGAATTAAACACTAGTCTTTTGTGTTTAATCTCAATGACACAGTAGCACATTCCCTAAAAACTTCTGAGTCTAGACTTAACATAGGAATACTCTCGATTCTAATCTGGAATTTATTGCTTCCAATTATTTTTATATATTGGATACGTCGCCAAGCGAAGAAGCTGTATTAGGATTTCTCCTCATCCGGAGCCTGGAAATGCTGAACTTCGTACCACGACTAGGATAAAACGTGCATCCAGGGAGAAAACATTCAGAGATAAGGTGAAAACTCCTTTTTGCCGAATATCGTATCTTTAATAAATCCTTGTGAAGACATGTTTATCTTTTAGTCCCTTCATGGACAACATCATCCCTTTCAAGTCCCGTTAGGGCAATTATATACTCCTTTTCTCATTTTGTATGAATATAATATATCAAATAAATCAAATTATTATCCCTTTTCATAATTGATCTACCAGTATAAATATTGAAAGAATCTTAAAGGGGTAAAACCTAGCTTGAATGTCATTAAAGACCTAGCTATGATGGAAAAACCTGTTTAAAAGAGATTCAGATTCTTGTTAACATCCGAAAGCATGTTAACGCTCCTGACAACAGTAATATGATAAAAATTACACCTGTCATCTTTACATTGGGAAATTCCAAACCCTTATCTAGCCTAGTAATTTAGAATCATGGCTTAGATCATCAAATGAAGGTGATCATATTATAAACATCCATTAGTGATGAAGTGCCTGCGGGCCAAACTTGTTGTCCGATAAGACAACGACCGTGGTGGTCTTCGACCCCTGTCTAAAGATGTTGGACTACGTCCAAGCATAATAGTTTGTATGATCAATACGATCCTGACTGATATCATCAAATAAAGATGGTCATATTATAAACATCCATAAGTGATGAAATGCCTACGGGCCATACATATCGTCCTAAGGGACAAGTTACAGTTGATGTCTTTGACTCTCTGTCAACAAAAGGTAATGAAATATGTTCAAACCTTAATGCCTAGATTCTCTGAAATCATGGCTTATAAATTAAAACAGTCCTTGTGACTAGGCCTTTTTGCGCCACTTTAATATCCCTAATGTTTTATAACTAGGATAAATTACAATGAAAATATAACTAACAAATTAACCAATATGGTTCATATTACCATGGTTGATGAATCGTCAAAAATGATGATTCCAAGATAACCTCTGAGTAAATGATTGTCATTATATATGTAGCAATCAAGCTACATGGCTGGATCGGATGAGGTCAACAGCCATCCGAGGGAGGATAATGATGCTCCCAGAGTTAATATAACTGGTGTGGAACTGCGGGCATTAATAGATAATGCCGTTACACAAGCTCTCGACAGACAGTATGATGAATCAAGTGATACACACTCTAAGACTCTATATGTGGCTCGTAGTAAGCCCCTTTCAAAATCACACGAGTCGAAAGAAGACGATAATCGTAACTCGTCAAATCAAAAGAGTGTCCCGTCTAGACAGGCGGTGCTTTATCATGAGGCACCAGTTAAGACCTGCTCATATAAATATTTTGTCTCCTGCAAGCCCAGAGACTTTACAGGAGAAAAAGGAGCCATCGATTGCATGACGTGGCTCGATGAGATGGACACCGTTGTTGACATCAGTGGATGTGCAGAGCAAGACATTGTGAAGTTTGTTTCATAATCTTTTAAAGGAGAAGCCCTAGCTTGGTGGAGGTCACTGATCCAAGCTACAGGAAAGATCCCTTTGTACAACATGACTTGGGATCAGTTCGTTGCTCTTATCAAAGAGAATTACTGTCCTCAACATGAAGTTGAGAAAATTGAGACTGAATTCTTGACATTAGTCATGGAGAACTTAGATTGTCAAGCGTACCTTACAAGTTTCAATACTATGTCTCGATTGGTTCCTTACTTAATCACGCCGGAACCAAAGCGTATAGCTCGCCTTATTGGGGGTCTGGCCCCAGAAATAAAGGCAAGTGTGAAAGCATCAAGACCTGCTACATTCAGGTCAGCGGCAGACCTGTCGCTGTCTCTTACACTCGATGTAGTCAGAAACAAGGCTGCCAAAGCCTCTGAAGATGGAAAGTGTAAAAGGGAGGATGAGGATTCTCATCGCTCCGACAAGAAGACAGAGAGGAACTCTAAGGATAAGAAGAGTTTCGGGTTTAAGAGAGACAGCCAGCAGTCGGGTGAGAAGACCAGGTGCGAAACCTGTAGGAAATACCACCTGGGGAAATGCAGATTTGAATTTCAGCCTCTACCTTATGGGATTTGCAAGTCTAAAGAACATAAGACGTTGGAATGCAAGAAGTTGAAGGATGCAACCTGCTACGGTTGCAACGAAAAGGGGCATATCAGGACTAACTGCCCTAGAAATCAGAAGAAGCCCGAAGAAGCCAAGAGAACAAACGCACGAGTCTTCAGGAGGAACGCCCAGGAGATGGTGCAGTATGATATATATATATAGCAGGTACCTTCCCTTATCAAGCAGTTATGCAGAAATTAGTTACTACTAGCACATATAATTCTATAATGAATAATAATTGTTGAGAACTGTTGTCTCCGCCTGTTTAGGACTCCGGTCATTTAATGTGAGATGAAAATTTGCCGATGATACTTAAGAAAACGCTCCAACAAATCTTAGATTGATAATTGTATCTATTAGGAACTTCTCTTTTCTGATACCCTGATGACAAGCTTTCAAGCTATCCAAAATTCATCAATATAATAAAGACAGATGTGACATTGTGATCCCCTGTCAAAAAGATGATGGATTAGGTCCAAACCTTAAATGCCATTGATGGTCTTTCGTGACCTAGGCTAAACATAATGAATATATATATTAAATAACATTCATTAAAAATGTTAGTACTTTATTGGCCTATATGGTCTATAGATACCATGGTTAATATATATTAAGGCCATCAGGATGAAGAATAGCAGTTGTTGGATTGCAGCTAAGAAATTGTTTTATTGGTATTAGGAACCAATATCGAGTATGGCAAACTCAGATAAGACAACCGTTGATCGTATTATGAATTATGCGACACATGCCAATGATGCTACGAATGTGAGCCTTAGAATTTCCGAAGGTGTTCTTCAAACTATGATAGACACAGCTGTTGGGAAGGCTGTGAAAAAGGCTATGAAAAAGTTCAAGGAGCCCCATGCTACTCGCTCCAAATTTTATCAAGGACCACATTTCCTTACTCATAAGGAGGATCTTGTTCATGCCTCAATTGCAAAAGATGAGCTAAAAAGGAAAAGGGAGGAAAATAACTCCCAGAGCTCTATGAAGAAGAACAAACAAAAGTCCAACCAGAAACCAGTATGCAAGACCTGCAAGAAACACCATTATGGAAAGTGCAGGTTCGAACCAAAATCCCAATCACAACCAAGGGTTTGTGGGATCTGCAAATCAGGGGAACATAAAACGTTGGACTGCAAGGACATGGAGAATGCAGTCTGCTTCGGCTGTAATGAGAAAGGCCACATCAAGACCATGTGCCCTAAATATGTCAAAGGAAATGTGGCTAAAGAAGGAAAGCCTAAGAATGGAAGCACCTAAATACCCGAGCTAGTTCATAAATAATGGCCTCAGGTACATTCCCTAAATTTTTATCAGAAATTTAAATACTAAGAGTTTTTATTTTGGTTCGGATACCAATAAATCCTTCATAAACGATAGGTATAGCAAGCTTTTAAAAACGTTTCATAAAAACCCTATATATTAAGCGTAAGGTAAAACCTACGGGTAGAAAATTCACAGGAACCATTCCTTCTATTCCTGTCGGAAATCTTCAATCATAAAGTCCTAATGTACCCTCTCTCCAGATAAAGTACAACATCCTATACAAATTCATATCCCTTTGATCTCCATTGATTTCGAATACCGAATGGTATGATGAAAGCGCCATATGAGGATTTGTGTATCCTAATATGTTCCATAGATTGCTTCCATGCCTGATCAGTATGGGGGTTTAATGCATGGAACCACAAGGATATTCAAATAAGCATATGGTACAAAAGTCAACCAGTAGTATTCAAAGAGGATATCTAGAAAATGGAAATTTTTTTTGTTTTAAGTAAATGTCTTTGATTAAATCTGTGGACTCGTACATGAGTCACTCATTCGACACAAGCAAGGATGGATGAACTGGAGCCTGAGATTCGGAAAATCTCTGTAATCTCCTTGTATCTCGATTATCTTCTCCTGAGACTACCTTGTTTACCTCCCGGGAAGCGAGTAGAGCTAAGATTTATATCCCATATAGGGCTGCATCATTATTATGAAATCTCCAAGACAGCTAGTACCATTATTGGAAAGGGTCGAAAACCCTGATTTAGTAAGTTTTGAAATAGAGGATTCATATAGCCTAACTCAATATTCCGAGAGTTCGATATAATTAATTAAGTAAGACGGTTCATTCTGCTTATGCATTATTACCGCAACCCTAAATAGGCAACGATCAGGAAATTCCATCAATTGCCCAGGATCGTCGATTTGTTTGACTAGTGACAAGGATTAGCTATTCCCTGAAATTAATTAAGCAGTGGTTGGAATAACCATCTTACCTTAAGATAAGCTTTCTATAACGATTGATATATACGCATCAAGGCTGCTCCTTTGGAGACCTTGTATAGGTAGAATGTTAAACATCTATTGTTGGGACAATAGATTGGTAAGCCCAATATTCAGGATCTGAAAGTTGCATTGGAAACAACAAATAAGATCATACAAATCCCTAATCATCGGTAAGAAGCCAATATTCGGTAGAAAATCAAGGATTACGGAAAATAGCGAACCTCCTAAATTCTTGTTAAGGAATAAGGTTCAACAAGAGATATCACCCAGGAAGGGTGTGCCAAATTGTTAAATTTTCAGGCTAGTTAAGCCCTGAATATATATAGAATCATTCAAAGGAAATCAGATGTATCAAGATCAAGTAGCTTATACGCTAAAACCTATTTAAGAAGCTTAACGGAGCTCGCAATATACTGCACACTAATGACTGAAGGATGTATTTCACCAATAAGTCAGGAAAAACTATCACACAATGATATGCAGATTTATGATGTGATAAGCATCCTGTGTCGATTAAGGATCGACAGGATTAGAGGCCCCAAAAAGATACAGGTACCTATTATAAAGGTCAATTGGAGTACCTTAGAGGCTCAAAGGTACTGGGGAAGATTAAGCCCAATATAAGACAGAAAATACTTCCTTTACATTAACAAATCTCGAGGTCGAGATTTCTTTTAAGGGGGTGAGGATGTAACACCTCGAAAATTTGCGTCCTATAATGTATTGACACGTGTCATAAGCTTGAACGAGTCAATGAATACTATAGAGGGACTAAAGTTGACAAACATAGAAAGTATGTGAATTCAAGGGTTCAAAATGTCAACAATGGATAAATATGCCCTACAATATCCCTACATGATGTTTATACCCTTAAACGAATGATTCATGGATCATACGAAGCTCACTGTGAAAGAAAGTGAGAAATTACAAACTACAGGGGTTAAATGTATCAACATGTTTAAGTTATACCTCTGAGTGACCTTTTAGCAAACCCGAAGCTTGGTAAAGGTAAATTATGCTCACTAGAATAAGTGATTAAAATTTCATAAAGTTCCGTTGTAGAATGAGAAAGTTATGATCGATTTCGTACATGAGGGGTTAAAAGCGTCAACGTTGAAAGTTATGACTTTTCGGGTAACAATAAAGTTAACCGAGGACTAAACAATATGGGTAAATGTCTTGAAGCCCTTAAACATCAATTTGGATGGTTCAAGGGGCAAGAAACAAAGGTCTAATCGAAGTTTGAAGAGCCAAGGATCAAAACGCAATAAATCTAAAAATTCAGATTCTGTGCAGGAGGGTGTCGCGCCACGCGAAGCCCCAGGGGGGGGGGGTCTTCGCGCCACGCGAGGGCCTATCTGATGCAATTTTTCTTGTTTCTTGTCTGCCCTTGCCCTTGTATTCGATTTTTATCCGATTTTCCTCATCTTGCTTGACCCCTAAGTGCCTCCTAGAACCATAGGGACATGTGTTGATGTTCCATGGTCCATGATAGCTTGAGTTGTCAACAATCTATGGTGATTGGAGCACTATATAAAGCCATGAAGTTGCAACTCATTCATCACACCTTTCTCTTGCACTTCTGATCATTCTTGGAGCTCCAAAGCAGACTCAAGTGGTCATAATTCGTTCATAGGACTCTTGTAAGTATGCTTGACCTTTCCGTATTGAGGTTTCGCTTAGTTTTAGCTTAAAAGTCAAACCGTCGTAATTAACGGTTGACTTAGCGATAAATCATTATTGGTCTAGTGATTTGTCGGATCAAAGGTGGCTATAAGTTGGTAATCATGTGGGCTTTAAACCCTTAAAAGGGCACCCTCTGATTCCCATTCTACCTAGATCAAATGTCGGGTCAAAGTTGTTTATAAAAAGTCAACAGAAGCTAGATTTTCGATTTAACGCATAAGTAGCAATTTAGAAGGCGTGTAACCTATTTTATCACTCATATAACTCGGTAATGAGTTTAAGAACTGATCTAAGCTTGATGATTCGACAATTTCCTATTTTGACCCGTATCGGAACCGAAAGTCGCAAAACTTTGACTTTTGCTTTGACTTCAGTTCTGACCCGTTTTAGTATGATTTAGATATGACTTAGGACTCTCTTAGGACCAGGTTACATGATGGTATAACCCTCTGTGACCGGTTCATTGTTTGTCCGAGTCTTTTGCACATTTCCGTTAAATACTTAAAAGTTGACCATAACGCCCTTTTTACTTTAAAACGAGAATTTTGGACATGTGACAGGACAATAACCTTAGTTACTGATTTCTAAGCATGTCCCTAAAATTTCACGTCAATCCGGGGTCTAGAATAGGAGTTATACTAAATAGCGCAATTACGGAAACTTTAGTAATTAAACGGTGCATTTAGCGTAAAGCCTATCTAAACCCAAATTTCGACACCAAACCTTTTACACACTGATGTAAAATAATATTTTGAGGATTTTAAAGATTTTTAATTATTTTTAACCTGCTCATAACCTGCGATTATGGCATCGATTCGGTAATTACCGAATATACCATTTTCGGACATAACTTGAGTTCTACATTGTATTTTGACCCGAATCCAGTTGCTACTGATTTTAAATAATAAATAAAGTATTTTGGACTTTATAAACTATTCGGAAAACTCAGATTTCCTGTAGAACTCGGAAATCGCTTTTATAATCTTTAAAAGGACCGAAATACCCCTTCGGGGCATATTTTGGATTTAAACTCATTACGGGCATTATGGAAGGTATTCTACTGATACCACAACCTCTTTAGAGTATATTAACTTAGGAAACTTGTGTAGGACTCTTACGGTAACCCGTTACGCCTTTTGCACGCACGGTTCGGTTTATGTAACTAGCTTACATAAACTAGCCGAAACGGGTCAAGCCTTATCAATTTTTACTTCAAAATCTAGAGTGTGGTTATTATACCCATATAAAACAGGTCTTCAAACTTGTTGGGTCCAAACCACATTCCATTCCCGGTTTTCGCCTTTCACGCGATTAAACCGTATTTATCCTTTGAAACTGACCGGTCTAAGCTAAGGCTAAATTAAAGACCTGTTAGGAATCTAATAGGTTAATAAAACCTTCGTTCCAGATTGAGAGCCCAGTAGAAGTACTTGCGCTTGCTGATTAGAATATACGGCTGAGTATAAATTGCTTTTGCTAGCTCAGGTAAATACTTTTAACTTATTTTCCCTATACGGGCTTGGGATACGGTATTATAATAATACCGCTTGGTCAGGTATTGAATGTTTAGTCGGATTGTGATTAAATTATTGAGGTAACCCGCTTTAATCGGTATTGTTTGAAATAAAAGCCTTTAGGGGTTAATGACCATGTCCCGGATATCCCTGACATCATTGTATTATAAAATGGCAACGCCTTATGCACGAGGTGTAGGCATACCCCTGGCAGTGCATAAGGGAAACGGTATCTCACTCTCTTGTGGGCCTATACTTGTGGCGTGTCTGTTAATCTTGACTCGATTTCTACATCGGTCCCTGAACGTACAACGAACATGTAAATCTGTATACAAGATTATAAAGATGATTGTCCCAAGTTATAAAAGATATGTTGTGCCTTGTGCATTCAAATCAATTTTATTAAACCTTTTCAAATGAGTCGGTTAATTGTATTTACCAGTGTAAACTGACGTATTTTCCAAAAAGGGTTAAGTGACAGGTACTGAACGTAATTGGCTGGAAGCTCAGGGCGTTAATAAGGAATCTTGCAAGTTCTAGATGCCTAAAGTCTGTTAAACTGTTTTCTTTTATTTGATCCGCCTGTGGATCCTTTACTTTCCGTTGTGATACTTTGACCTTACTTTATATTCGGAATGTAATATATTTATCTTTTGCTTCCGCTGTGCATTTATATATTGTGTTGTTTGACTATGATGACATCAATTACGTCACGATACTCCCCACCGGGCCCACCGGTGATACGTGGAAATTCGGGGTGTGACAAGTTTGGATAGGATCGGGCTGATCCTGTAGTTGGTTAACACCGTGATGACGTGGTTTGCGAAGTAGCGTCGCAACCGTCTTGATGCGTGTACTAGTGCTAGTACCAACTTTTCCATTATTGAATATCTTGTTTCTCGGTCATTGAGCATCTTGCTGATCTAGTAGATGGGTGTTTGAACTCCCTCCCGCTCCACTATTAGTACCGCACCCCCCGCATTGTCTGCGGTGGATAGGTATAATATAAGTGGTTCACTTTTGTGTGGTGCGGTTAGAGTTGGGAGTTGTATCAAACACTCCTTCATTTCTCGGAAAGCATTTTCAGCCTCTGCGGTCCATTTGAATGGTTCTTTCTTTAGACAGTGTCGCAGGGTTTTGATGAAAGGATAAGACTTAGCTGCATGGTTAGCTAAGAATCTGTTTAGTACGGCTAGCCTGCCGGCTAGTCGTTGCATCTCTTTCATCGTTGAAGGCGATGGCATGCGTTTGATCGCCCGAACTTTTTTCGGGTTTACCTTGAATCCATCTTTGGTTACGATGAATCCAAGGAATTTGCCTTCTTCCATTCCAAACGAGCATTTCCCTGGATTGAGCTTCATATTGACGTTTCGCAGAGTTTGGAATGTTCTTTCGATATCAGTGAGCATGGTATCTTCTTCCATGCTCATGACGACTAGGTCGTCTATGTAGATTTCGACACTTTTGCTGATTTGCCCGCGGAAAGTGTCGTTCATCAGTTTTTGATATGTTGCGCCCGCGTTGCGCAACCCAAACGGCATTTTTGTATAGCAGTAATTTCCAGTAGGGGTGCGGAATGTCGTTTTGTCTTCATCCTCGATTGCCATCTGTACCTGATGGTAGCCTTTGTAACAATCAAGGAAGCACTTCCATCGAAATGGTGCGAGGTTATCGACCTTTTCGTCGATTTCCGGAAGTGCGTAACAATCCTTGGGACAGGCTTTGTTGAGGTCTTTATAATCGACGCACATGCGCCAGCCCCCGGATAGTTTTTCTACCATGACTGGGTTGGACAACCAAGTCTGGTACTTGACTTCCCGCAGGATGCCTGCGGAGAGCAGTTCTTCGACCTGCTCGTGCATCGCCTGGTTTTTTGCGGATCCAAGGTGGCGTTGGCCTTGGATCACCGGCTTGATACCTGGCAAGGTATTCAAAAAATGTTGTGCAATTTCGCGTGGGACCCCAGTCATGTCTGCGGGTGCCCACGCAAAAATATCTTGGTTCCTGAAGAGAAGCTGCTTCAGGTGCGCTTTGGTGTTGGGGGACAAGGCGTGGCCCAACGTGACCTTTTGTTCTTGGTATCTTGCGTTGAGGACCCATTTTTCTGGTTGGTTGTTGGGGGGTCGGCCTTGCTGTAACACCTCGAATTTTTGCGTCCAATAAATAAATGACACGTGTCAAATACGACAAAAATAATATAAACCCGGATTTAATTAAAATATGCGGTAGGATTTTCGAATATGTCGACATGTTAATTTTATACCTCTGAGCGACTTCGTCAAAATAAATCCCGAGACCCTAAGCAAATTTAATAAGCATCTAATATATCTTAATCCGGTAATCACCAATAATCAAAAAGAGTTCATCTTTACTAATATTGGATCCTTAAGAAAATAATAATGCAACTCAAATAATGGTTCTTAAACCCCATCCTTATGCAAGCCCATATTACATGGTGATACCTGGCTAGGCATGGGTTAAAAGGGGCCTCATACTAACTTGACCCGGATTCAAAAACATATATTGCAAGTTGACCATTCATTTCATGAAAGGTTAATTTTTTTTGCTTCTGACAACCGCTTACGGACCGTAAGGGTCCTGCCTTACGGACCGTAAGGGGGTGAAAGGGTAAAACATTTCCCGCTACAGGCTTACGGACCGCAAGGCCCATGCCATACGGTCCGTAAGCGATGCCCAGCGACAGAAAGTTGGCTGTTGGCTGTTGTAAACGGTAAATCATTAATGTTAAAATCCTCCAAGAGATATGGGCGACCCCTAATCATCTCCTAACACTTTAGGAAAGTTGTTGATCATCTAGAACCCATTTTAGGCCTTGTTGTCATGATCACAATGGATCAAAGTGCCTATAAAAGGCCTCATTGTGCACCAAGTTTTCCTCACACCTTGTTCTGCCTTCATTGATCATTTCTGGAGCTCAACATTCCTCTCAAGTGTTCTCTAAGCAAGCATAGGACTTCAGTAAGTATTCAAGTCCTTTCTAAATTGAATTTAGCTTAGTTATTTAGCTAGAAATCAAACCGTCGTAATTACGGTTTGACTTCGAGATTAGTCTACAATGGCTCAGTCATATCTCGAATTGAAAGTAGTTATAAGTTGGTATCTATGTGGGTAATAAACCCCTAAAAGGGTTCCCTCTTATCACCACTCTAACTAGTTCAAATAACGAGTCAAACATGCTTAGAAAAAGTCAACAGAAAGCTATTTTGCGGTTTTACATGTAATCTGTAATGTAGGCGGTATACAACCTGTTTGAACACTCATAAAACATGATAATAAGTATATTAACACGTTTAAGCTTGTTTGATCCGGCCATTTGCTATATTGACCCGGTTCGGAGCCGAATATCGCAAAAGTTTGACTTTTGCTTTGACTTCAGTTCTGACCCGTTAAAGTTCGATTTAGATATGCCTTAGGACTCTCTTAGGACCAGGTTACATGATGGTATAACCCTCTGTGACCGGTTCGTTATTTGTCCGAGTCTTTTACGCGTTTCCGTCAATTGCTTAAAAGTTGACCGTAACGCCCTTTTTAAATTAAAACGGGAATTTCGGACATGTAAAGGAATCATAACCTTAGTTACTGATTTCTAAACATGTCCCTAAAATTTCATGTCAATCCGAGGTCCAGAATAAGAGTTATGCTAAATAGCGCAAATTACGGAACTTTAGTAATTTAATAGCGCAATTAGCATAACGCCTATCTAAACCCAGATTTCGACACAAAACCTTTTACCCACTGTTGTAAAATAATATTTTGGGATTTTTAAAGATTTTTAATTATTTTTAACCTGCTCATAACCTGCGGTTATGGCTACGGTTCGGTAAATACCGAATATGCCCTTTTCGGCCATAACTTGAGTTCTACAAGGTCTTTTGACCCGATTCCAGTTGCTACTGATTTTAAATAATAAATAAAGTATTTTAGACTTTATAAACTGTTCGGGAAACTCAGATTTCCTGTAGAACTCTAAAAACCTCCTTTTAATCTTTAAAAAGACCGAAATACCCCTACGGGGCATAATATCAACTTAAACTCGTTACGGGCATTATGGAAGGTATCCTACTGATACCACAACCTCTTTAAAGTATATTGACTTAGGAAAACAGTGTAGGACTCTTACGGTTACCCGTTGCGCCTTTTGCGCGCACGGTTCGGCTTATGTAACTAGTTTACATAAATTAGCCGATACGGGTCAAACCATATTGTCTTGACCCCAAAATCCAGAGTGTAAATATTAAACCCATATAAAACAAGCCTTCAAACTTGTTGGGTCAGAATCACATTCCATTCCCGGTTTTCGCCTTTCACGCGATTAAACCGTATCTATCCTTGAAACTGACCGGTCTAGGCTACGGCTAATATAAAGACCCGTTAGGATTCTAATAGGTTATTTTAAAACCTTCGTTCCAGAATAGGAGCCCAGTAAAAGATATCTGTGATTTAATCAATTAAAGACTATACTTGCAAAGGTAAATACTTTTAACTTATTTTCCGTATTACGGGCTTGGGGTACGGTATCTAAAATACCGCTTGGTCGGGCAATTGACCCCAACTCATTTGTAGTTGGGTATTATCAATGTGACCCGTTTAAAAACTTGTTTTGTTGGCTTAACGCCTTTGGGGGCTTAATGACCATGTCCCGGATATCCTTGGTATCATTTTACGAAATGGCCACGACCTCGACATCCGGGTGTAGGCGTACACCCGGCATTGTGTCTATATTAATTAAAGGTGTAACCGTTGGTTTACCCACCACGGTTCTACGCTATGTGATGTGTCTATTAAACGTTAACCCGGCACGACCCGGGCGACCGAACGCATAGCAAGCATGTAATTCTTTACAAGATTTAATTATAAATTATTCCAAGTTATAAAAGAGTTTGTGCCTTGTGCATTCAAATCAATTTTAATAAACATTTTACAAAAGTTTCGGTTGAATGTATTTACCAGTGTAAACTGACGTATTTTCCCAAAAAAGATTAACTGCAGGTACTAAACGTAATCGGCTGGCTATAGCTCCTTAGCATCTTAAAGAGTCTCGCAAGCTTTTGATGCCTTGTCTGTTGAACAATACTTTTTATTGTTTTGATCCCCCTGTGGATACCATTCGACTATTTGTGATACATTCGATATTACAATCAATGGTTGAATTATATTTATCTTTATGCTTCCGCTGTGCATTCATATAACTGTGTGGTTTGACTATATTGTTGCCAACTACGTCACGGTAATCCCCCACCGGGCCCACCGGTGATACACGTGGAAATCGGGGTGTGACACTTGCTATCTTGGTCGGACGCAGTTCGTCCGATGTCATGACTTCCCTGCATGCATAGATTATCGCGACCCCTGTTTCGGTTGGGAAACCGATTGCAGAATGGGGTACGGACGTAATCATGTTGAAATCACCTTGGGATTCTCTCCCAAGGAGCACGTCATATTTGGAAGTGTGAGGTCAAACCATGAAGTTTACCTCTTCTGTTCGTGTGTGCCTTCCGCTGGTGAGGCGCACAGGAAACGTAATTTGGCCAAGGGGAAAGACAGTTTCCCCTGCGAACCCGGCCAACGGGTAATCCACTGCTTGCAACCGATCTTTGTCTTCCTGATCGAACTGGTTGAAGCACTGCTCATATATGATATCAGAGGTACTGCCCGGGTCGATGAATAATCGCTCGGTGCAGTAATGAGCTAGTGGGCCTGTAATAACGACGGCGCGCCTGTCGCGCGGACCGCCTCGGACTTTTGGGAAAACGACTTGCTCGTCTTTCCAGTCATTGTCCGGTCTTCTCGCCGCCTTGCGTGGCCTTCCTTTGCCTCCGTTGATCATGTGGGTTGAGGCCACATACATGGTCCTCTTCCCTGAGGAGGTGCCCTCGCCATGGGGGGTGATGCATTTGTTGGCTTTTTGCCCACCGGGTAACAAGTGCTGCAGTTTCCCCTCCTTTAGGGCTCGCTCAATATCCAGTCGGAGACTGATGCAGTTGTTTGTTGTGTGGCCCGAGTCCTTGTGATACTCACAATAGAGAGTGAGATCTTGATTTTTCTTGGACTTCATTGGTTGGGCCGGTCGCAGGTACTGCGCGTCCGTAGGAAGGACTTCGCTTAGCGACCTAGTGATCTCGGTCCAGTTGCGGTCCCGAGTTTCTTTCTTTGACGCTCGGTTATCCCGTTGGGCGTTAATTGTTGCCCTTGCGTCAAACTGGTTGGTACGCGGGAAATAAGGTTTGGAATCGCTGCCGCGATTCCCTGCGTCCCGGTTGCGCTTGGGCTCGTAGCGGGAGGTTTGGCCTTCCGGTTGCGGTTGTGCCTTTGCGAGGTGCGGTTTAAGGGACCGCTGAGTCTGGGCGTATGTCTTGACCGCAGTCATGACATCCTCCCATTTCTTCGGCAAGCCGTCTTTGCCGGAGACAGTAATAACCATCTGTTTATCTCTGACGGCTTTGATGAAGTGGTTACGTGCCATTTGGTCAGCCACGTCGCCTATCTCTAGGCATTCTTTATTGTATCGGACGACGAATGCTTCGAGAGATTCGTCGTCCCTGCACCAGATATTCATGACGTCCATCAAATCACGTTCATGACGTCGCTGCTGGCTGAAGTGTGCGAGGAACTTTGCATGTAATTCCTCAAATGAGGCCAGTGATCCTACTGGCAAAGAATCGAACCAAGCTCTGGCCAGACCCGTCAGGGTCTAGAGGAAAAATGACACCAGGTGGGCTCGTCCCACCTGCCGTTGCACCCTGCGCCCATGAAAATGTTCATGTGATCGTCCGAGTCGGACGAACCGTTGTATTTCCCAATGTTGAATGGGAATTTTGTGGTGGTGACATGGACGTGTGCGATTCTTGGGGTGAATTTAGAGTTTTCGGCTGTGGCTCTTGGCCTGTAGGGTTGGTTCTCGTGGCGCTTTTCAGCGCGGAGGTATGTGTTTCGGGGGTGAGTGGGAGGAGAATAGTTGCGTCCTCCCGGGCTGCTACTAGTGGCATGAGAATCCCCGCAATATGTATGGTCGTCCGGGTCGGTACGACCATATCCTTCGTGTTGGGGGTGCGGTCCCAGCCGGCTTTGGATGCCGGAACCGCGGTGGACTGTGGATTGCCGCCTGTTATCGCCTTGGGGGCCCAGGCAGCTTTGTACTGGGCCTCTAGCACGAGACCCATATGAGGAGTCGTCCTCATCAATTGTGCGGACCTCACAGTACGAGGATCCGCGGTCCTCCTGCCTGCTTCGGGAGGCTGGGCGTGAAGGAACCCTGCCGTCATATTGTAAAATATGACCCGCATGGGTATGCGGTGCCGGGGTAGGCCCGGCTTGTACTTGCGCTTCAGCGCAAGCTCGGTTGTATGTTGCGGCCAGCAGGGCTGCCTACTGGTCATACCAGGTGTGAGGGTCCATGTCCGGAGGGATCACAGATGCGTACTGTGGTAGGTCGTGTCCGAACATTAGGGATGGACCCCTTTGCGTTGATGTGCCAATGTGGTTAGGATTTGGGATTGGAGGAGTGATCCTCGAAGTCCCTGAGTTGGTGGGGTTTAGGTTGTCCCCAGTAGTGTTATTCGGGGGATCAGACATGATCTTTTGAGAGGGAGAGGGATGGTTAAAAAAGTGCTAAGAGTAGCAGTGGGCGCCAATGATGAAACAATGGTTAACCGGGCTGGGTTAACACACTGGTCTCGTCAAGAAGGGTCAATCCCTTCCTCTCGAGGATCGCTGGCTGGGTCGCCTGCTGGTTGATCTCCTGCACAAGGAAACAAACCGTGACTCGTAACAAGGAGGATGGGGTGGGGGGTGCTCCTTGTTACCACTCTCCGGCGTGAGAATCAGTAGTCTGCTTGGGAAGCAAAGTATGATAGTAGTAGTAGTGAGAGAGTTGTGAAGAGATACCTCAAACCTGGGTTGGGGTTGGTATTTATAGCCGAGGAGTGAATGAGGAGGTGGATGGATAGACTGACGACATGCTGCACCTTTGCAGGTGTGTTAGGCATGTCGACTGTGGAGGTGAAGCCACGTCAGTCTGTCGCTTACGTAGACCTGACCGACGGCTGCCATTGGTACTACTTGCTCTGTGGTGTCAGTCCCACTTGATGAGTGCACAGGATGTGGTGCGGGCCGCATCGCTGTTTGCGGTAATTGTAGATGTTCCCGCGTCTCACTCTTTGATCAAGAAATATGTGAGATGCGGTGCCAAGCCGCATCGTCGTCTGTGGTGACTATTGCTATTATCCAGCTCCCTTGTATTGATAGAAGTGTTCACTGGATGTGGTGCTAGGCCGCATCGCTGTAAATACTTTCGTTTTCATACACCAGATGCGGTGCCGTGCCGCATCACTATACCGTTCTCATATTCCAGGTAAGTCCTCCTCCATCATTGGGCAGATTGGATTCAACCACTGTGTCTGCGCGTTCCCGCACGGACACAGGTAGGTTGTTAGCTAGTGGGGGTTTTGATAAGGGTAATGGTCACTCGCGGTCGTGCTGACGTGAGATCTGGGACCATACCTCTTCACTGCTCAACCTCCTGTATGCACTTTCAAAACTTTTATGGACTGCCGACCTACTACTTTCAACAGCACTGAAGGAACTGTAGGCCTCCTCCAGTGGTTCGAGAAGCTCGAATCTGTATTCGAGATGTGTTAATGCCCTGAAGCTCGTAGGGTGAAGTGTGCTACTGGTACTCTCGAAGGTATAGCGCTCACGTGGTGGAACGCTCAGGTTCAAATGCTGGGGATTGCTGATGCTAATGCCACCCCATGGAACGACTTCAAGGATCTGATTAAGGAAGAGTATTGTAGTCGTGATGACATTCACAAGGTGGAAGTCGAGTTCTTCAACTTAAAGATGACAGGGTCGGAAATCGAAGCGTATACAAAAGATCAAACGAGCTAGCAATCTTGTGTCCTACTATGGTAGATCCTCCTGTCAAGCGCATCGAGCTGTATCTCAAGGGCCTTGTGCCAGAAATTCAGAGTCATGTGACTGCGGCTAATCTTGGCACTATCTAGCAAGTCACTCGGCTTGCTCATCGTCTCACAGATCAGGCGGTAGAACAGAACAAACTGCCAAAACGTGTTAATGCTGCTACAGCCACTTCAGATGCTCCCAGTGACAACAAACGGAAGTGGGATGGTAATTCGAGTAAGGGTTCCACTTTGGTTCAGTCTCAATCCCAGCAACGAAAGACAGATGAGTTCAGGAGCCCCAGTCAGCAGTCTCTTGGTAATCGAAGTTAGGGTGGATACAGGGGAAACCACCCTAAGTGCAATAGATGTAATTTGCACCACAGCGGGCCGTGCAACAAGGATCGCTGTCAGAGGTGTAACAAGCTTGGTCATGAAGCCAAAGATTGCAGGAGCTTACGGCCTGCAAATCAGAATCGTCAGCAGCAACAGCAAGCACCGCAGAATTAGGAACAGCAACAGGGCAACAGGGGATGCTTTCAGTATGGCGCTGAAGGTCACTTCAAGAGGCATTGCCCACAGTTGAATCAGAATCAGAACCACAACCAAGGAAACGAGAACAATAATGGAGGCAACAACGGGGGTAACAACGACAACAATGGCACCAGGGGACGTGCGTTCGTGATTGGTCAGGGGGATGCTAGGAATGACCCCAACGTTGTGGTGGGTAAGTTCCTACTGGACGACTTTTACATTAATGTTTTATTTGATTCGGGTGCTGATACTAGTTATGTGTCCCTAAAAGTTAGTCGAATGTTAAAACGTGCTCCAACACTTTTAAACACCAAGCACATGGTAGAACTAGCAAACGGTAAAAGTCTTGAAGCCACACACATAGTTAGGGGTTGTAATCTCATCTTAGCTGGTCAGACCTTCTCTATCGACCTCATTCCTATCGTTCTGGGTAGTTTCGACATCGTCATTGGTATGGATTGGTTATCGCAACATCGAGCAGAGATCCTTTGCAAGGAGAAGATCGTCCGCATTCCTTGTTCGAATGAAGAACCCTTAGTAATTCATGGCGACAAGAGTGGTGCCGTTGTGGGCATCATTTCTTTTCTCAGGGCCCAGAAGTGTTTGCGAAAGGGCCACACTGCTATTTTAGCCCTCATTACTGACACCTCGAAGAAAGAGAAGAAGATAGAAGATATCCCGATTGTACGTGACTATCCTGAGGTATTTCCTGAGGAATTACCTGGACTTCCACTTCACCGTCAGGTTGAATTTCAGATCGAGCTAGCTCCTGGAGCAGCGCCCATAGCTCGTGCACCTTATCGTTTAGCTCCATCAGAACTTGAAGAACTGTCCACACAACTACAAGAGCTCTTGGATAAGGGTTTTATTCGTCCTAGCTCTTCGCCTTGGGGAGATCCAGTATTATTTGTGAAGAAGAAAGACGGTACCTTCAGAATGTGTATTGATTACCGTGAACTCAACAAGGTGACCGTGAAAAATTGCTATCCACTTCCACGTATTGATGACTTGTTCGATCAGTTGCAAGGGTCGAGCTACTACTCAAAGATTGACCTGTGGTCAGGATACCATCAACTGAGAGTTCGAGACGAAGATATCTCTAAGACAGCGTTCAGGGCTCGTTATGGGCATTATGAGTTCCTGGTTATGCCTTTTGGATTGACAAACGCGCCTGCAGTCTTCATGGATCTTATGAACAGAGTGTGCAAGCCTTACCTGGATAAGTTTGTTATTGTATTTATCGACGACATACTGATCTATTCTAAGAGTCAGGAGGAACATGAGCACCATCTACGGCTTATTTTGGAACTCCTCCGAACAGAACATTTGTACTCTAAGTTTTATAAATCCGACTTTTGGCTTCGCGAAGTCCACTTTTTAGGCCATGTGGTAAACAAGGATGGGATTCATGTTGATCCATCCAAGGTAGACTCGATCAAGAACTGGCCTGCACTTCGTACACCAACAGAAATTCGCCAATTCTTGGGTTTGGCAGGTTACTACAGAAGGTTCATCAAGGATTTCTCCAAGATTGCTCAACCTCTCACTTCACTAACTCAGAAAGGCGTTGCCTATCGCTGGGGTGATGCATAGGAATATGCATTTCAGCACTTGAAGAATAGACTTTGTAGCGCACCGATACTCTCATTGCCTGAAGGCACAGACGATTTCATGGTTTATTGTGACGTGTCAATTCAGGGTCTTGGTTGTGTGTTGATGCAACGAGATAAAGTTATAGCTTATGCATCGCGCCAACTCAAAGTTCACGAAAGGAATTACACTACGCACGATCTGGAGCTGGGAGCTGTTGTTTTTGCACTTAAGATATGGAGACATTACCTGTACAATACCAAGTGCACCATTTACACCGATCACAGGAGTCTCAAGCATATCTTCAAGCAAAAGGAATTAAACATGCGACAACGTCGATGGGTCGAGCTCTTAAATGATTACAAATGCGCGATCAAGTACCATCCGGGCAAAGCCAATGTGGTGGTCGACGCCCTCAGTCGAAAGGAGACTACACCTAAAGGCGTGCGTGCGTTACAACTCACCATCCAATCTAGTCTTCCTACTCAGATACGAGAAGCTCAGGTTGAAGCACTGAAAGTAGAGAACGTCAGGGCGGAGTCCCTACGTGGGTCAAGGAAACATTTAGAACAAAAGGAAAATGACGCTTACTACGTAACAGGGCGTATTTGGGTTCCACTTTATGGAAATTTACGCGAACTGGTGATGGAGGAAGCACATAAGTCTCATTACTCAGTACATCCTGGTTCGGATAAGATGTACCACGACATAAAGACTACATACTGGTGGCCTAGTATGAAAGCACACATAGCAACTTACGTCAGCAAATGTTTGACTTGTGCGAGAGTCAAGACTGAATATCAGAAACCATCAGGTCTACTCCAACAACCAAAGATACCACAATGGAAATGGGAGCAAATTTCCATGGATTTCGTTACTGGCCTGCCTAGGTCTCAACGCGGAAATAACACTATTTGGGTGATAGTGGATCGATTGACTAAGTCCGCACACTTCTTGGCTATCAGAGAAACAGACAAGTTCTCTACTTTAGCAGATGTTTACTTGAAGGAGGTAGTTTCGAGGCACGGGGTGCCAACCTCTATCATATCTGATCGTGACGCGCGTTTTACCTCAGAATTGTGGCAAGCAATGCACAAATCTTTTGGCTCACGTTTAGACATGAGCACCGCTTATCATCCACAAACAGATGGGCAGTCTGAGCGCACCATTCAAACCCTCGAGGACATGCTTAGGGCATGTGTAATCGAATTTGGTAACGGCTGGGAAAAACATCTCCCGTTGGTGGAGTTTTCGTATAATAACAGTTACCACACCAGCATTCAAGCCGCTCCGTTTGAGGCATTGTACGAACGTAAATGCCGATCACCTCTTTGTTGGGCAGAAGTTGGTGACAGCCAAATCACGGGTCCAGAACTTGTAGTAGACACAACGGAAAGGATTGCTCAAATACGGCAATGAATGGCGGCAGCTCGTGGCCGTCAGAAAAGCTACGCTGATAAGCGCAGGAAACCACTCGAGTTCCAGGTTGGGGATTGAGTGCTACTCAAAGTCTCACCTTGGAAAGGTGTTGTTCGTTTTAGCAAACGATGCAAACTTAACCCGCGATACGTTGGACCTTTCGAGATCATAGAGAAAATAGGCAAAGTGGCCTACAAGCAGAACCTACCAGCATAACTCAGTGCAGTTCACAACGTTTTTCACGTGTCAAATCTGAAGAAGTGTATGTCAGATGAAACCCTCGTAGTTCCTGTGAAGGAGCTCACTATCGATGATCAGTTGCGGTTCGTCGAGGAACCAGTTGAAATCACGGACCGAGACATTAAGGTCCTCAAGCACACCAGAATACCTCTTGTTCGAGTTCGTTGGAACTCCTGTCGTGGCCCAGAGTTCACCTGGGAACGAGAAGACCAAATGAAACTCAAGTATCACCAATTGTTCGGGAACAGTGCAACCACTGCTGAGGCTAAAGCTACTACAGAATTTCGGGACGAAATTCTAAACCAACGGGGGATGATGTGACACCCCGGGAAAACCAGGAAACAACGCAACACAACTTGCTTCCTCAGTAACCGCATGCTAAATTTCGGGACGAAATTTCTTTCAAGTTGGGGATAATGTGACAATTCGAGTTTCCAAGGTTTCATCTTCACGTTAATTGTTTAGTTGGTTGCTTTCATGATTTGTTTGCCTTGTAACCATACGTGACTGATATATGTTGAGACGTTTTGTGATTGTTGCAATTATATATGTTTGGTGATATAACATGTAACTTAAATTATTAAACATTGAATGAGTTCGACGAAATCCCAAGGATTTCGCCATAAACCGCTTCGACGAAACAGTGGAGAGTTTCGCCATCTTCATCTCGACGAAACCCAGGGTTTCGCCGGCCCAGGTTTCTCCATGGCCTCGTAAGGCCTAACACGTTATAACATACGTATATAAGGATATAGGTTACGTATAGGCATCAATTATCAATTCTCAAACCCTAGAGCTCCTACCTCCCTATTTTTTGTGCACCCGACGGCAACCCCCGTCTCTCTCGAAGCCCTCACTAATTTCACCACGTAATCGTTAAGTATATGGCCAAATCGTTATCATTGTTATCATGATGGATTACTTGCCTTGATTTGAATGCTTAAATTGTTACTGCTCGGTATGTTTCGATTAGGGTTTCATGATATGGATTGTTGATGATGATTATCATACTGCGTAGACTAAAACCTTGTAAATCTTACATGTTGCTGTTGACTGTTAGGTTAAAGGATGCTAGCATAGCGTCTGGTCATGCTAACTAGATCATAAACATATGATGATTCCTGATAACAAAGAACTAGTAGGCCTAAGTGAATATCGATTATATATAATGATTGTGTAGATCGAAGGAATGTTGAGCAAACTGTTATGTGTAGGACACGGGCTACATGTGTTATGTTCAATGATTTCTGTGTTGTATGATGACTGCATGATCGGTGATAGTATGTAACGGCTGAGAATGATGGTTAGGGATTCTGGGTAATCATCAGTTACACGACGTAACTAACCTAATGGACGAAACGTCGATGTCGACGAAACCAGGGGGTTTCGCCGAGGGTAATCACGACGAAACGGGTGGGTTTCGCCGAAGGAATGCACGACGAAACCTTAGGGTTTCGTCAAGTGAGAGTCATGACGAAACAGGGGGGTTTCGTCAAGGTTTAAACATGCGCAGTAACTCGGTGAGGTCTGTTAAGGGTTAACTGGGTTAGTTAATAGTTGTTAATGATAAGCAGGAGTTGCGTGAGCTTGTATAACTGTTAAATGTTATGTGGTGCTTATTACTTGAACTACATTGTATGACCATGTGTTATATATATATATATATATATATATATATATATATATATATATATATATATATATATATATATATATATATATATATATATACGTGAACTATGTGGATGTAAACTGATTATGAACACGTGCATACCATAGGCCTTGACTGATTAATTGGGATCAAGTAATTAATCAACGAGCAAACCAAGGTGAGTTCACACTCCTAAGGCATGGGATTCCCGGTGGGTCGGGATTGGGATTGAATAACTACTCGTACTTTTACCACTACTAAACTACTTACCACCGTCCTCGGATTGGGAAGGACGCCCGCGCTAAACCTACGTATACACTACGTACCACCGTCCTCGGATTGGGAAGGACGCCAGCGCTAAACCTACGTATACGCTACGTACCTCCATCCTTGGATTGGGAAGGACGCCAGCGCTAAACCTACGTATTCAATACGTACCTCTGTCCTCGGATTGGGAAGGACACCTATAGATATATCTAGTCTAGTGGTTTACAACACGGGGTAGCCCCCACCTGTTATGGATTGGAAAATAAGGTAAGTTGATTTAACCTACTGTTGAAAGCAAACTCTTAGTTCTTGAGAAACTAATTTTAAACAAACACCTCCTGTGAACTCGCTCAACTTTGTTGTTGACTTTTCGTTACATGCCTTGCAGGACGTTAGGTAGTTTTGGAGCTTGCACGAGGAGGCGTGGACGTTGTGGGACATGGATAGTCTTATGCCATATTAAACAATTTATTATACTATTGAACTTATACTTTGGTTTTAAACATTATGCTTCCGCTTACAACTTAAACTACGTTTTGTTTGAACACCAATTATATGGTGTTGGGTTTTATATTTGATTACATGCTATGTTCAATATGATTGGTGGCTTGATCCTGGTCATGTCACGCCTCCAAGCGGTGATACTCCGCATATGGATTTTGGGGGTGTGACAGAGGTCTTAACCATTCAGACTCTGTATAATGCTTAACCATTTAGAGACAAATGTCTGAACCATTCATACATCTGCTCATGAAACAAAGAGTCTGAACCATTAAGTGTTGAACCAGTAAGAGCTCTATACAATTAAGAGCCCCACTAAGAGGTAAACAGACAACCCCTTATTGTTAATACCTTAGGTTGTTTCAAAATGAAATATTAGAACCTTAAAGTGTAACTTAAACTATTAATACCTGATGTTGTTACTTTGCATAAACCATAGGGACTGACGGTGTAATTAACTCCAATAATTTACATCTTGTAGAAAACATATTTGAATAACCAAAAGGATGAAAACAAGATGAATGATCTTTAAGGCCTTAAAGTATTGCTCAATATTCCAAACTCTCACTATAATTAAGCAAATGTGTTGTATGTATGAGTTATGATAGCTAGGATAGCATAAATTCACCAAAAATCTCGTTTAGCGTAATCGAAACATAAAAAATTCAGAAAATAAACAGTTAACTTATTCCTCAATTGCCCAGAAAAATAAACTAGCCAACATCTTAATCAATAGAGATGGTATAAACAAGAAGTAACCTAGAACAAAAGTCAAGACGTCGACCCACCTTCATCCATGAAAAATGAAGACAAAATCAAGTAGGAGAAGTCTTTTGTTTTCAAACAAGATGATGAAGACGCTTCTCAAAAACAACCTTTGAATGAAAAGCAAAAAATGAAAAATATGTTCTAAAGCATAACTTCTTGGCTTCTTGTCTTTATCATGCAAGTGTTGATGTTTTAGAACTAGAAAGCTAAACCATAAAACCAAGTCACTGTCATAATTAAAAAAACGTGCAAGTAAAAAAAACGGCTGAAGAGGGTGGAGGGCGAGGCTGTTCGATGATAATATGTATACGCTTTTGTGTTTTTAGTTTAACCCTAATATGGGTTTTGCAATTAAGAAAATGGCAGTGCACTGATGCTGGAATCGAACAAGGGATGTCAAGGATAGATATAACGAGTCTTATCAGTTGGGCACAAGCCATTTTTTGTTATGGATTCCTACTATATTTTCTATATAAGTTTTCTCTAAAAATTACAAATCAAGTGGGTTCCTGAAAACTCAGTGTTTTAACAAATCCACCCCTGATGATCTATAACTGTACTTATTCAATTTAAATGATCTTAAAAACTTTGGAATGTTACCAAAATTCAAATGTGTATAAACTTCATAATATTATGAATTTTATGGATCAATCAAGTTAGTAAGTCAACGGTTGAAAAATACTCATGTAGATGTATATTTTCTTGAAGCTTAGAGTATATTGTATACATTTCATATAATTAGTTTACACAAAAAGGTTTAACATATTACAAATTATAAGTTGTGATCAATGATGTGCGTAAGTGTGTATAGTTTTAAATATATATTTTAAGCCCTTTTACACTCTTTTAGTCAAGTTTTAAATTTATAAAACACGATATTTACTAACACTAAACACACATATGGGCAAGCGCACCCATCGTGAGCGTAGTATAGTGTTGGTAAGATACCGAAGTCGTCCAAGGACACAAAAGCTTTTAGTACCGGTTTATCCTCAACGTCTAATCAAATCAAAAGTTAGAAAAAAAGTTTTTAAACTAGAAAAATAAAACTAACTAAAATGCTGAAAATAAAATAAAAGTAAAAACAGATAGACAAGATGAATCACTTGGATCCGACTCGTGTTTAGTGTAACCTTTAATTATTTCCGCACTTTTGCACTTTTTAAGAGATTATCTTAGTTATTGTAGTAGGCCCCTCTTTTGAAGGTCACGTTACCCTCAACCCCGTAGTTTGAGTCAGCAAGGATACAATCCTAAAGGGTTGGATTATTGAAAGATAATTAATTAAGTTATTAATGCATAATGTGGTAGGCCCCTCTTTTGAAGGTGACGTTACCCTCGGCTAAGTAGTCTGAGTCAGCAGGGATACAGTCCTAAATAGCCATGTTAAAGTTTTAATAGTAGTTTACTTATGAGGGGATCAAAGAGTTTGGACCCCCGCCATCCAATACCGGTAGGTATTGAAGGAAGTCCTACTAAATTTGACCCAGGTCCTTTGCAGGATCTATACACTGAACAATGGCAAGACTCTTACCAAACCGTTCCCTTAACCCCCGACCAGGTAGCCAACATATCTCCATATAGACCGTGGAGATATGAATGGTGAAAATCTTTTATTTTATATAGACAGTAAAATAATGCCAAGACACCACGGACAAACGATAAGGAAGAATCACCTTCAACATAAGAAACTAGTTATTAAAGTCATTAATACATAACCAAATAAAAAGTGCAAAAAGATTAAAAATAAAAAGTATTACACTAAACACTTGTCTTCACCAAGTGATGTAAGAGACTTAGGCAAACATGGCCTTTGATTGTCAAGAACTCTTACGATCAATCTTGGATCCCGAGACGACTCACACACTCTATGATGGATGATGGATGATGGTGGTGGATGATGGTGTTGTGATGGTGGTGGGTGGTGGGTGAAGTGTGACAGAGGTGGTGTGCCAAGGGATGGTTTGCAAATGAGCCAAGCACCCCTATTTATAGCTTGAACAGCAGCTCGGGCACGGCCCCGTGTCCATCCTCCTTCTCTTTCTTCATTAATTGCAGTTTGTCTGTGACGGGTGGTCCGTAGGACAACCCTTAAGTGCTTTAAATAGAATAAAATTCCATACTTTGCCCAGTTAACTGCTCGAACTTGGTAACCACTCTACGTTTGATTATGCAGGTGTGAAAGTGCTCAAAACACGAGTTTTAGGAAGCTTAGATGGATGATAGAAGTTTGGAATAAAAAAGATGAAGAGAGCAAGTGTAGAAGGAGAAACAAGGAGAAGAAGGCCACTCAGGGCCGTAACCTACGGCTGGGGGCCGTAGGTTACGGCCATCAATGTTCCAAAAAATGCTAGCCGTAAGACAGGAGAGGAGCGGCGTAAGACCCATTGCTCGCCGTAACCTACGGCTGGGGGCCGTAGGTTACGGCTCCTGGTTGACTTGTGTAATCACGCTGACTGCCGTAAGCTACGGCTTGGAGGCGTAGCTTACGGCTCCGACTGATCTAAAAATGTAACTTCCTCATTTAATTGCCATTTTGAGGGGATTTATGATGACTTATCATTGCCAATCGGTTATGCTTCACTTGTGAACGAATTGGGGAGCTTCTTGGAGACTTTTTGGGGTGAAGAACATCTTGCAATCATTAGTTTTTGGTCTTGGATCTTTATGAACAATAATATTTTCGTTATGATGTTGATTCGAGCCATGTGTGGCTAAACACTTTATGATCGTCCTAGATTGAAGGTTTGCTTGAGACATTTTGTATTTGATTTCCTAATTTCTAGAATAGCAATCCTTATCTTTATGGTTGGTTTGTTATGGTGTGTGATTGTTTGTTAGTAGCTTGTTAATTCTTATGTTAATCTAGTTTGAAACCATACGTTCTTGGTGCCGTTGGCAATCGAGATATCATGGGTAGAATTAGGATTGGGTAAGGGTTGATTGATCATCGGGTAACAACCTCACGTTCTAGGAATCTGAGTACTTAGTTCCCTTTCATCACTGCAAGTAATCACACATGAACTATGTCTATGTAGTTCTTTCTAGTGGAATGATAATATGAATGTCGAAACAAACCGGAAATCTAGGATGGTCATTTGTCTCTAATTTGCTTACAACCAAACTTTTCTCTTGCAATTTACTTAGTTTAATTTAGTCTAGAACCAATTCACTCACATAAACTCTCGAATTTTATTTCTTTTGCAATTAGATTAATTTAGTTAAATTAGACAAACTTTCAAATAACACATATTCCACAAACTCCCTGTGTTCGATACCCACTTGCCACTATCTATATAGTTGTTATTGGGATTAAATTTGATTGTGACCACGACATCACGTCAGTCTGCATTAGTTGACCACGCCCCCGTGTCCGCTGAGCACGACCCCGTGTGTAGAAGCGTATCTGTACTATCAAGATTTCCTCAGATTCTGCGAATCTTAGAGTTGACCACGGCCCCGTGTCCGCTGGGCACGCCCTCGTGATGGGTGATAGAAGCTTTTACAGCTTTGTCTTTTCTGCTGACACTTGGGCACGCCCCCGTGCTCACTGAGCACGGGGCGTGTTCAGCCTTCTGTTCTCTTGTTTTGCTTGGGAAGATGCTGTCGGGAGGCCAGGAATGCACGTTTGTTCCTTTTCTTGTATTTATGTTAGATTTAGCTGCCTTTTTGCTTCTTTTGTTCATTTGAGCTCATTTAATCCTAAAAATCCAAAAAGAAGACAAAAACACACTTTTTCCAGCATTAGTACTAAAAATGGGTTAGTTTTATGCCACAATTGATGTAATTTATATGTTGCATTTTGTGCACATCAATCAACAATCATATTATATTTACTAAGTTATATTACACGGGTTAAATAAAGAAAATATCAATTAGTTAGTAATGTAGATATATGAATTATAGGTAGGGTTTGAATTAAAGAAACGAGAAAACAAAGCATTGCCTCACATGATTGTGATATGGGGTGCAACCAAATCAATTATTTATCAGATATAGATTCTTTAGTCATTTTTTTGGAATCAACCTATTATTATGAAAACACTCCTAACAAGGCGCTAGGACATGAAAAATGTTAAAATAACCATCCAATCCCAAAATTTCTCTCCCAAAAATATTAAAACATCTATCTCTGCATGCCAACATAACATAACATATGTATATCCTTCTGAATTGCCTAGTATAACTACTAGGGTTAGTGAATGGCCCCACATCTATTTTGATGATGTTACATGGATTGGACCTTAACAGTTCTTCACAATAAGTCCTTATCCAACCACACCGATCTCTATAATCAACAGTCAGATTTTTGGAAACAATACATTTAGCTCTAAAACTTTCATTAGTGAAACCTGCACCTGATGCTTTTTTTGGATTACACCTTGAAAAGCAAGCATGGGTATTTCAGGGTTGCTTTCAACAATTGGTTCTATCTCCTTGCTCTGAACTCATGGTGTAGAGACCAACTTCTCTAGTTTGTAGGCATTGGCGTTTACGTCAATTTTTTTTTTACACACCAAGCATCTAGGGTTGTTTGTCTAAAGATCTGAATAGCCGAAGGCCAAGTGGGTTTGGTTTTCCTTTTCCAAAGTTTTTTGGTTTTTTCTACCTATGCAAACTTCTCTTCTTGACTTAAGTGCATATGTTCTTACAATCTAATTTAACTTGTGCTTATCCTCAATTAACTGGCCAATATAAAATGGATTATATGGGTCAATAGTTGCGTTTTTCTTCTCTCTCTTTGCTTCCTAATTCTTTTTACTCTGTATTTTAACACTATAACATCATCATTCTCACTATTGGTGTCAAAGTTGTCCATATCAACATTAATGTCATCATCTAAATCATCACTATGCTCATCATGAAGCTCATCTTCTACTACATCATGATCAACTAATGCCTTAAAGTGGCTCATGTCTACTTCTATATCCCTCCCAAGATTATCTTTGACTACTATATAGTCAAGATCATCCTCCTCATTATCATCTTTTGATCCATGATCACTATTTTGAATGACATTGTCCAATTCTATGGCATGTCTATAAGGATTAAGGAACAACTTCACTACTTTCAATTACAACAAATGAACTAGATGTACCAACATCTGGACCAACTACAACATGTTGAGACGGGATGGAGTTTAAAAACACACTTGAAACCCAATATTCAACATATATTTCCATTAATTTAACTCCATCTCGTACGTGATCAAATAGATTTTCAAAATCATGATCAACAATCAAACTTCTTAGACCCAAATCCAAACACATATTAGGAACCTTATAATAGAAGTAGAAATCCATATAACAAGAATAACCAAGACACTTAACCTTTCTTCCAACATCTATATACACTGTCGATGAATGAAATGTGACCATGCAGGTATTTTCTACCGGATGACTGAGTGAACTCACCTCCATGGAATATCTTCAACGTACACAGGTTGGGTTGGTCTGCTATAAACATAAAATAATAATATTAGATTTTCAAAGATCAATGCAATTTGTAGTTATTAAGAACAGATTTTAAGTGAAACTTATTGTATATTGAGAATGGGTTGAATTGCTCTTGAAAGCCACGAATTCTCCAATATCCACCATCCATTACATGATTTGGAGATTGAATCGAATTTTTGTTCTTCGTCTTAACTGGTTCGAAAGACAACGGGAATGATTTGGGGATTATACAGGGTTGCAAATTACAAGAGGTTGTATTTGGGGAGGGTCTGGGGTTTGGGGGACGAGCTTACCCTTTTACCCCGAAAACAGACGGTCAAAGAAACGGTATTCTAACGGAATGAGGCATTTTGTGATAAATGGAAACCACAAGAAGGCATATTGCAAAAACTAAAGCCTGGGGAGGTATTATGCATGCGTCACCAAACCATAGGGTGACAAATTGCAGTTTACTCATTGTTATCTAATGTACAAATCTCGAATACATATAATAATTCACAATATTAGAATTATATATTGTAAAAATAATATATATTATTCCATGTTCATGAAAAGGTTTAGTTTTAATTTCATGAGAAACAAAAAACTTTTATCAACGTTAACTTCAAGATATTATTCTTAATTTTGTTTTAATATAAAAATGTCCCATAATGGTTGTAATATTTTTTAGTATCTTACATTTTCTATTTGTCATGGAAATTAGCTTTATATATATTTTTGTAGTTATATACTTGTTGTAGAATGAAACTATACGCAAGTATACAAGTGTCCATTAGCTATATTATAATATGCAAAATATCATGACTATAGTTGGCTTTAGGCACGTTGGCAACTTTCAAAAACAGTTTTATAGCTAATAACACACAAAATAAAGGCATTGTCTAAAGAAGAAAAAACAAATCAGAAAGAATCCAAAAGACAATGATTAGTATATAGTTGTATTTTCAAAATTATTTTATTCATAATAAATATCATTAAAAGGTGTACATTTACAAAATTAAATATATATATTCATAGTTTTAAATTTTTCAGAATTATTTTATTCATAAATATCATTAAAAGGTTTACATTCACAAGGGCTCGGTTCAAATGAGAACAATCACGAGTTGTGAGAACTTTTTCTTCTCGTGCGAGTTGGACCAATTTTTTTTTTGCACAAACGTAGATGAAAATAATATAAACACATCTGTAAAAAAAGTAAAAAAAAAAATTGTCGAGTCGGTAGTTTTGACTGATGCAAATTCTTTTACGCGCTGGTGTAAATTTTGTACAAAAATAAATATTTTTTTACACCTCATGTAAATGTGGGTATGCGGCATTTTTTTACTTTTTTTTGCTGAAACAAGTGATTTTTTATGACTTTTGAGAAAAAAATTTCGAAAAAACCTTTTGAATGGCCTAAGTCTCACGGTTCTCCCAACTCAAAATGGTTCTCATTTTAACCCATCCTTACATTCACAAAACTTAAATATATGTATATCATTAAAAGGTTTACATTCCCAAAACTTAAATATATTAATAGTTTTTTAATTTTCAGAATTATTTTATTCATAAACTAGGTTATAACCCCGTGTATTACACAGGTCGAATAAATGAATTTTATATACTAAATAATAACACAATATATATTTAAAAAAGCTCTTTTATTGCACGGGTTGAATAAATATAATTTTATATATTAAATAATAAAAAGTTAAATCTATAAGAACCATATTGTACGGGTTGAATAAATATAATTTTATATACCAAATAAAAAAGTTATATCTTTAAAACCACTTGTTTTACACGAGTTGAATACTATTGTTTACCAAATAATAAAATAATACATCTTTAAGAAATCTCTTTTATTACACGGGTTGAATAAATGTAATTTTATATACCAAATAATAAAAACGTTACATCTTTAAAAATATGTGTATTACACGGTTTGAATAAATGTAATTTCCTTTACTAAATAATAAAAAATATATATTCTTAAAAAAACCTCGTGTATTGTACGAATTGAATAAATCTAATTTTATATATCAAATAATAAAAAGTTATATCTTAAAAAAGCTCATCTATTACACGGGTCGAATAAATGTAATTTTGTATAGTAAATAATAAAAAAGGTAATGCTTACAATGAATGATAGGTGTTACATATTAATGTTTTATTATATAGCATAGTATAAATATATATTTATATTGATATAAATAGATTATTATATTGTAGTAAAATTTGTTAACAAAGTCTCAATAAATTTAACCCTTTATTTAAAACTTGTAAATGTAACGAAGTCTCAATAAATTTAACCATTTATTTAAACTTGTAAATGTAGAAATGATAAATAATATTAGTTAATTTTATTTTAAGTATCGTAAAATTTATTTGATACCAAACTAAACAAAACGCTCAAGCATATAGTTAATATCAAGAGTAAATTACGATTTTGGCCCTTGTGGTGATATCACTTTTACTTTTTAGCCAAAAAACAAATCTTTTAACATCTGAGCCCACAACGTCTTTTTTTCTAACCCTTGTGGCCCCTACCAAAAGGGTTAGAAAAAAGACGTTGAGGGCTTAGATGTTAAAAAAATCCTTTTGAGGCTAAAAGGGTAAAAATGATATAACCACGGGAGCCAAAATCATAATTTACTCTAATATCAAATTAGATAACTAAGTTTGAAATTTGAAGTAAATAGATAAATATAAAAGTAATAATTAAACTAAATAATATTTAGTTGGAGGATTATCTATAATTAATTAAAAGAGATTAAACTAAAATTATAATTATCTATAAGACATGGTCTAATATTATGACAAGTATCCTCAAAGTGGTTTTGGCCCCTACCAAAAGGGTTAGAAAAAAGACGTTGAGGGCTTAGATGTTAAAAAATTCCTTTTGGGGCTAAAAGGGTAAAAATGATATAACCACGGGGGCCAAAATCGTAATTTACTCTAATATCAAATTAGATAACTAAGTTTGAAATTTGAAGTAAATAGATAAATATAAAAGTAATAATTAAACTAAATAATATTTAGTTTAAGGATTATCTATAATTAATTAAAAGAGATTAAACTAAAATTATAATTATCTATAAGACATGGTCTAATATTATGACAAGTATCCTTAAAGTGGTTTCTTTTATTATATGTATAGATAGATATCATAAAAGGTTTACATTCACAAAACTTAAACACGTTCAAATCGGCATTTTTGTGTTTGTAACAAAGTGGATACTCATCATACTTGTCTTTATAACATATTTTTTGTGTGCTTTCGTATTCTTGTATTCTTATAGATAACCTTTTTTAAATGGTTTTTACTACACACGTATGAGGTGTGTAGTGAGCACATGTTTAGTTCATCATAATACTCGTTTTTAAGTATATATAGAGAATGTTATCGTTAACCTATATTACTCTAAATTGATTAGCATAAATGAGAGTAGAAAAGACTAGATGCGCAAATATTATACAAGCCGTTTTTTGTTAAATATTATTTCGATAGTTGAAGAACTAAAATAACAAAATATCTTTGTTACACAATTACAAACAACATGGACGAAGATACAATACTCTAATATCAAAACACAAATTCATAAAATCTAACCGAGGCTCACTCATTCATAACTAACACATGTACGATCAATGAGGAAGATTATCATCGCACAAATGAACATCACGTTTATGCTTCGATGTACTCAAAGTATATGTTTATTGGTTAACCAACATTCCATCTTGATTCAAAGGCCTAGAGGAATCCATGGATGCATAGTATTCTCAAAGGGTATATGGTAAACTCATGCACCATCCCCTTACCTTGATTGAAGCCTCCTAGTGTAATGGACTAATAACACTTCCCCTAAGATGAATCATCCAAGACATGCATTAACTATTTACAGTCACAGGGATAGATCTTCTCCATAACTTGCATCGTTTCCCCTAGTGCCATGATCAGGACCATGCCCTAAGATTGAGAATCTTACTACGCTAAATTTAAAGATATAGACACGAAAAACATTACAATGTTGACATATTATGGAGAGCATATTGAGAGTCGTGTAGACATAACTTACTGCAATCACATGTGGCACATTCTCGTTGGCTAAAATTAGATTTAAAGAACCTAAACTTTCACTAATTGGCTGATAGTACTTCCAGCTTTCGATTTATACCACACAACTCTCAACTTTCAACTTATTGGTTGATAACACTCCCAATCTAACTGAACTCTAACCCAGTTAATTTTTTTGTTGATGTGACACTTGTGTGTTGGCATGGAATTTTTTGATGATGTGGTCGTTGACGTGGTATCTGACTTGTCTTTTCTTGATCACATGGCATTAGACTAGTCTTTTTTGATGACGTGGCATCATGCTTGTCTTTTTGATGACGTGGCATCATACTTGTCTTTTTGATGACGTGGAAGCTGAGGTGGCACTAGTTTGGTGACGTGGCAACTGTTGTCAGCAAACTGGGTTACTGTTGGGTTAGTTTTGGAGTGTTATCGGCCAATAAGTTGAAAGTTGGGAGTGATGTGATACAAATCGAAAGTTAGGAGTGCTATCGGCCAATTAATGAAAGTTGGGGTTGTTTAAATCCAATATCTTTTTTTATAAATCATAACTTCAAATCTTCGGTTGAAGAGACAGGCCATCTGACTTAAATCCAATCCTAATTTCGAATTTAAACCAAACCAAAATATGTTTGATCCGTTATACTTGTTGAAATCAACATAAATAAAACATCTTCTTTAGAATCTAGATTGCCATATACACATTTTGCTTATTCGGATGCCATAGCAAGAATGTTATAAAGTAAAATGTGTTCTTAGTAATAAGGTAAAATTAAATATATCAATCATGATACAGGGACTAAAACACTTCCAAACAAACTAAGAGAAGGAAATCAAGTTGATTTGTTGAATAATCCTAATAATTAGAGGCCAACTCAAGAATATAGTTAAAAGAGAATTATAGAGCCGTACAAACTAATTTATATATATTTTTTAAAGTTCTTTACAAATGACATTTTATGTTATAAAGAACATATAATTAATGACACTATATGATAGCCTTTATATGTATTTTCTATATTTCACAATTAAATGAAACTATGTGACTTTTCTAAGAGAAAAAGACAATTGCTTAGATAAATGATTGATCCTCAATAATATGGGAAGATGTCGGTTTTATATTCACTAACCTCTTCAATAAAAGTGATACGTTAAAAAAACATGAGCTTGGGTTGCTACTTGAGGGTTTTTTTTTTTGGGTAAAGAGTTGCTACTTGAGGTTGAGGTAAAGTGAATGTTGGTCATGGTATTGCAAAATAACATGAGAGCCACGTTTTGTCTTTTTTTCTTTAAATGTTTTTTTCAGTATAGATCATGTAGGAAAGAGGTTTGTAACGAGTTTAGATAAATCTCACATCATCACTAGATTTAAAGAGCTATTGTATTCATGATTGTAAAACAATGTCTTCAAGGCCAAGTACTCACTGAGTAGTCGCTACAAGGTAGGTTGCCGAGGTGATCTGGATCTTTGCCTAAAAAATAGACTAATTTTTTTTTCAAAGCGTACACCTGCCCACACACCCATCCATCAACATAGGTCCTCCTAAGACTATACAAAAGTGGAACAACATTCACATTCAAAATTATATTGAAAACACATAGGGCTTGATGGACGATAGATAATTCCTTTTCGCTCATAAAAATTGATCAAATTCAGTTCGAGTTAACTTGACTATTTTTAGCTTACTTACATAAGTTTTCAGGTCGAGCATGAGCTCATTGTAGGTTACTCGTTGGTTCACTCAAATAATACATTATAAGGTAAATTTCTTGTTGGCTCATATAAATTCTCAAGCTTACCGTTGTGTTCTTTTTTTATATATATTTCCTTCTATTTTTCTGAACGACGTTTAAAGCTATCTCTAATACCCGAGTGAGCCTTCCTGTGTGTGTGTGTGGGGGGGGGGGGGGGATGTTAACCATTCATACTGATTTTGACGCTTCAGGCTTGACTCACCCAAAAACACCATCAAGAAGAAAACCCCCCTGTTAAGTTAGGCTTAAACTTGAGACCATAAGGATCCTAAACTCTTACCATCAACCCATGACGTTGGACCATAAAACCAGTTGCCATTTCCTTCTAAATTGATTGCTTAATTTAAGATTGTTAATATTTGAATATACCAAAATCATTTTAGAAAAAAACCAATTCAGCAATGCACTAGTTGGCTCGAGTTGAATACGAGCAAAATATGAATTGTGCTTCGCAGTCATATCGGGACATGTTGACTTAAGCTAGCTGTTATGGGTATTGGATCGAGTTTAACTTAAAGTTAGAGTTAACTCAGCTCAAACTCGATCAACTCAAACTTGTCTAGGTATAAAATTAAGACACGTATAATTTAGCATGGTAGAAAAAAAAAAAACATGTAGAATATATTCATGACCATGATGAACCGTATAATATAAACAAGAAATCAATATCAGAATCGGGTTCAAAAAGAATAATGAAATTGAAATGGAATTGCAAGTGACATAACTATTCCCGTTTATTCTTCTTGGTGTTGTTTCATTCCATCCACCCTGAAAGAACCAAAATTAAATACGTCTTTGCCTTACGTCAAGAATAAGTTTTTTTTATAGATTCAAAGTGAACGAAATTTTTATTCAAATAAGTAGTTTTAAACATTGTTTAGATTTTTTGTAATAAAATTATTTTGGGGTAAAAACAGTGAACTCATAATTTTCTTTTTCTGTTGTAGACTTTTTATAACCGTTCAAATTGAATTACCTAAATAGAACAATTGTAAAATTTGTTATTATTTATTGACCTTTTTTTTCTTGATAGTTAAGTTATAATCCTGGTTTAAATTTGTAAAATATATATAATTATTAAATAGTAATCAGGTTTCATTTTTTTTCTATTAGCTCACTCCATTCCAATATAATTTCTTTTTCACAATATTAACCTTATAGAATTAGACGTATTGATGTTGTTTACCTTTATCGTTTCGAGTCCAATCTACGCATGAAGCAGTATTTCTACGGCCTACGCTAAGCGAAATGGTAATTTGTTCAAAACTTTTTAGTTTTATTTTACTTTTGAACGACAAACAATATATAAATATAGGAGAAAGTGGGGCCAACATGAAGCTAAAAACCCCAAGAACACAACGACAGTTAAATGACTGCATCTCTGGTGTTAAAATCGCACCATCCATCCCAATTAATAACATGGAAGGAGGTTCTACTTTTAGTACACATAAACGACTCCTCTTTAATATTCTCCACCACTTTAGCAACAACACTGATGATTTTCTTCCGCACCTTACACTGATGACCTCGAAATATGAATTTTAAAAATCTGGAACCGGAAGCTTTAACCAAACCAAAACGCTCCATCATATGGACCTCGTCGAAGTGCACGAAACCAACATATGGTCCGTCGACTCCTGTTCAAAGTCACACTTGCAGCACAATGAATTCTACATTTCTACCCCTGGTTTTTATTGGTGTCTATTTACAAATATGTTCGTATAATAACTCTTACAAGAGTCCTAGTCCTAGATACATATATAAAGACATGACAAGACTACAGAACTGGACTTCCAATTGGGCCATATGAAAAAGGTTCCAATTGAAATTCGGCTCACTTACCAGTTTACCACTACCTTTTTTTATGCATATGAGAAAACCTATTATAACACGGACCCTTTCTTATAACCAAAGAGGATGAATCACACATATACACACACATAAATATATACACACACTATAGAGTGGTGTCGGTAGTACTGTGGCAGAGAACACAGACAATAGTAATAACATACTCAAATTAAAGAGAATAAAATGCATCTTTTTATGGTGCACTTTAAAAAATATTAACGTATGAAAAATTATGAGCGTTTAAAAAACGTGGGGATGTTGTTTTAAAAGTCAACAATATGTTTTAAATGATTGTACCATATATTTAAAAGTTGTTATTACATAAAGTTTTAGACCAACCGTAATGGTTAATGCCCCCGAAGGCCATTTTTCCCCACATCAGCATCATAACAACTGTTTAAAAAATGTGAAATGGTTAACGCTCCTTAATACCATTTTAATTGTTATTTCCATTTTTTAATTCTTTATTTGGCGTTATATTAGAAATGTCCTTCCCTCTTCATGCTCCTATAACGCCCAATGGGGGTTGTTGCCTGTTGAGGGCGTTAACAAGCTCTTTCACGCTGCTATAATACTCATAACGCATGTCCTTAATATTATGTGAAATTACCTTTTATTTCTTTACATGTATTATAATATAGTGTGTGTATATATATTTATTACTTGTATAGTTGTATAGCTCAACTTTTGTTTAGATTATTATAACAAGAACGTACTACATTTCAACATACACAAGTATAAAGGGACAAATTGAAATCTATAAAGGTTGTTATAGGCCCCTTAAGTCTTGAAGATGCATAACAAGGAACCAGTTATTCATTTTGGGAAGGGTCCATGTGATGTTAGTTTTGTGTTGACCCTTTACATGTCTAGTGGCATGATGGACATACCCATGTGCACATCACATGTTTGGTTGGTTAAAGATAGTTGGAATGTAGACAGTTGTTAATATTCATAAACATGTACACTTCCATTCTTGGATCTTGGTAGGGACACTAGACACACATGATTTTCTTAACTTGCTGGTTTTGTTTGGCTAGGTTGTTACGCGTCGTATTAGTAGTTATCATGGATCATCTTCAAACTAAAGTCGTCGGTCTCACTCGACAGTAAAGCAAGCGAGTGATTCAAACTTGGTCTTGTGTCCCGCCAACAGCGATGACCTGAATCTATGGACAATATGTGTTTTCATGCATTGCAAAGCTGATGTGATCACATTTTGGTCTCAAGTGCATGTTGTGAGGGTTTTAAATATTTTTTGCTAGTCAAGCTCAAGCACCACTGCTAGTGTAATTAATAAACGCCCAGTGTGACGGTGGTTGACACGTCGTTTCATACCGTTCAAAAAAAATAAGATGAAAACGTGTGAAGTGCAAGTTAGTATGCGAACTTTAAGATTAAAATAAACAATATACAAGATGTGCCCTTCTTTGTACATCATGTATTTGTGTCCAAATTAGTGAAAACATTTTCAAACAAAAAGTTAACTGGTCTTGTTTATTATTTAATATTTTTAATTTAATGTAGATCGTATTTAATTATAAATACAATACTCTTTATTGTTTAAATATAGATAAACCTCACTATATGAATATACTCTAATTGGTGGTTTGAGAGAGAAGTGGGGATAAAAAAAATACATATTCTAAAGATAATTCAAATTTGGTTTTTTTTTTTGTCATTTATGTATTTATGTATATTGTACACATTTCACACTTTTTTCTTTACATAATTACATTAGTCATCTTTTAGATTCAACATTTATTACAAATTTCGCTTTTTAGAAATTAGACTAGTGCTGTTCACGAGCTGAACCGAACCGATCAGACTTTTGCTCGTGCTCGGTTCATTTACAAACCGATCCGAACCGAACCGAGCGTTTTTTCAACCGAGCCAAAGTCGAGCGAGCATCTTTCGATCCGAACATTTTTCGAACGAACGTTGAGCGAGTATCGAGCGTCACAGACACTACTAGAAAATTGGGCAATTGTCACCAAAAATTTGCCACCTAAAAAAACTGTAGCAAATTTAGCCACCAATTTCCCACGAAAATGTGAATTCGGCGTATTTGAGATGACATGGTAGCTAGGCTGTCAAAAAAAATTGTGACCATTTATTTTCGGTTGCAAATTGGTAAGAAAAATAATAATTTATAAAATAACGTGGCTAAATAAAAAGGTGTGGTGGAATTGCCACCATATTAGCGACCAATGAAATTTAAGCAGCTTTATTTCAACTTTTTTTTTTTTTTTTTTTTACTCTGGTGCGCCATATGTTATCCATATTTCACATAACCTCTCTTGATATCTCCTGTACACCTCTCCACTAATTAGGGTTTTAATCACCTCTAGATATCTCCAGTAGACCATTCCAGGTCTAAATCAAAAAACATAGCCATCACTCCATCCGCCCACATATTAGGGTTTTGCTACTTCACCGCTCGAAGGTATAATTCTTGATTAGGGTTTTGCTACTTCCCCATTCCAAGGTATAATTCTTGATTTCCCACACATTCCCCATTTTTGTTTTTTGTTGATATGGCAAATTTTAATTTAAGCTTTTCTCTCCATCATCGGCGCTAGCGACTCTTAATCCATTCAAGCAACGGTAATGAGTAACCAATACGCAAGCAGGCAACAAATTTGATTTTTCAGAACGTTATTTTTATTTGGAGGAAGAAAATGGCTTTGACTGTGATGATTATTGTAAGTCTCATCGTAACCCTCTCTGTTTCCCTATTGTTAGTCTCATATTTTTTCTATATTTGTGTTTTGATTGGTTACCTAGGGTTTTAGTTGTATTTTTTCAGTATTGGTGAGCTTGAGGTTTAATATAGGTTGTTGTGGATGTCGTATTGTATGCCAGGCTCAAGAACTTAGACTCGTCTACTATGCAGTAATGTTAAATCTTTTTGTATTGAGCTCTAGCCTTAGTTTTTCAATGCAGGTAATTGTTCAGATCGTTACCAGTTTATAATATTTCATTAATGTAAGGATATGAGTTTAATATACCAGCTTTATGTTTGATTCAGAGATGAATTTATATAGGTAATATATAATACTTTTTTTGGCCATTTATGAAGATTTTGTCCTGCTCACTATGAGCTTTTTGAGTACTGTTAATTTCTCTAAAATGCTAGTAATATTCATATTTAATATTGATAGGTTATTAAAATAAGGGCTTTTGTTGGGTCATTAACATAAGGCCTTCTGTTGGGTTAAATTCTCAATGATTGATAACTTGTTATAGATCTTTTGAAATATATAATACATGTGAAGTTGTTATACAAATACATATCTATATGTCTATTCTTTCTGTTCCCTTATATTATTTTATCTAAAACCAACATAAGTCCTTATGGCTTATTGTATTTTTCTTGTTTTTTCAGAGGCTTCAGTCTTATTGAGATGATGTCAAACAGCTTCAGTTACGCTATGCAACATCACTTATTGGGTAAGTATAATTTATTGATTCGCTCTCTATATTTTTAATTAGTCGGGTTGTGAACAATACACACTTTTTTCAGAGGTCCATCGACTCCAGCTACTTTTGTGGATTTATATGCTATTTTGAGCCCACCTTTCCTGGAATTTATGACAAAGAGAGGCAGGGGCGTAGCTTAGTGTAAAGTGGGGGATGCACCCGCCCTCCAGTGTTTCGGTTAGAAATGTAAAATTTCCTATTTTTCGTCCAAAATTTTTAAAATTAAATAGGATTGTCTCCCCAATTATTTTGCCTAAATATTTATACAATATATAAATTGGGTCCCATGACTTTCCGTCCCCTCGGAACTTTTGGTCAAGCTCCGCCACTGAAGAGAGGTGTCTACACTCTTTTCTATCCGGTTTGCTTTAGTTCTCAATCATATGATCAGTTCTACTTTACCGCGTAGTGTTTTTTCCTTCTCATCTTTTGTTTTTTTACTTTGCAGGGGCTGCATTTGCTTTTCCAATTCCCTCTCGGTATTCCGACTGTTGCCATAATCATGGTTTTAAAAAACGGTTGAGGCGTGCGCCTCGAGGCGCGCCTTAAGGCGAAACGGCCAAAAAACGATTCTGAGGCGCGCCTCAGGGGGTTTCTACTGTTTGTGCGCCTCAGAGGGGCTGAGGCGCTAAAAAGGCTGCGCCTCAGGTGCGCCTCAGGGGTTTTAGATATTTGTTTTTGATGTTTTTGCGTTTTTGTGTCAATTTCAAGCAATTTATGTCTTTTTTATGTGTGTTTTTAATTATTTTGATGAATTTGATGATGAATTTAGTTAGTATTACTATTTTTATAAGGTATATAATATTTATATTTATTTTTTAATTCCGCCTCGGGCTTACGCCTCGGTTCGCCTCGAGGCTTACGCCTCGTGAGGCGAAGTGAAAACGCCTCGAAACTCGTTTCCGTTTTTTTAAACCTTGGCCATAATGGGGAAGGTATAAGTTTCTTTTGATCATATATTATTATTATATATTTCTGTAATTATTAATGCTAATCTTTTTTATTTTTGAATATGAAAGCTGAATTACCATTTGTTTCTAAAAGAAGTTGTTATTCAACAGATAATTTCACGCCGACAAATTGATGAAACTACTATAGATCCGCTGGAACTACTAAAAAATTTAAAAGGGTGGACTGTTAAGAAATATAAGTGTACAGAAACAAATGGAAGATATAGAGTTGACAAGGTAAACCACTCATCCTCTCTACTATAACTTTTTTTATTTATACTTGTTTGTTATAATGGTAACCAAAAACAAAACACAATGTAGACTTATCGACATCCAAAGTCAAAAAAGTGGCTGAGGTCACTCTGCAAAGTAAGAGAGTTCATACTGGATAGTTCTTATACAGGAAAAGCATCGGATAATGGTGAAGGAGGCACACAGGTTAGTATGCAAGTATATATAGCTGCATGATTTATCGCTATTCATTTAATATATTTAGCTTTATAAATCATTAGACTTTATTTAATCTTTTTGACACCCAGCTTGTCAAAATTACGGGATTTTTTGGATTGAAATTTGGTGAATTTGGAGTCATGAGCATAGGGGATTTCCACAACCTTCAATTTTCCAAACTTAAATTACCATGTAAGTTTTTCGACTCATTTTAACATTATCACTACTCTTTTGATGATGTCGTTTATTCAAGTTCTCCTAGAGAGCAACCAACAAATTTGGATTAAAATACTTCATATTTTAATCATACACCAGTGGTAGTGTGGGTTCACTTAGTTCCAAATGGGTCAAATGGGATGGGTATGTTTACCTCAAATTTTGATCAAATATAAATATTAACTAAAAGACATGGGTCAAATATGTTAATTTTTTCAAAGTATAATCTTATTTTTAAGATCTTCTTAAGGCATTCATTCAAATATTCATATATGATTGTAATAAACTACTATTATTGTTTTTGTATGTTCCATCAAGTCACCAAGTTCTTACCATTGGGGTCTCTATAAAGCTCTTAGAATACATTAGTTATCATTTAATTAACTATATACAAAAATAGAAAAATGGATGAGAAGTTTTGTTTGTCGACCAAGCCAACCCTTTTGGCCCACACAAAAACTAACCCGTTTCAGACCAGTTTTTACCCATCAACTAGCCCACCCATCTACAAGCTAATAATGATGTTGAAGACTATTTTTCACTTGATATTACGTTAATAGAGTCCCCATCCTTTTAAATTATGCTAACAAGAAACGGATGGGATTATCTATCTCTAAAGATACTGTGTGCTTGTATGGCTAGTGGTCCATAGGTAGGATAGAAGACAAGACCAAAAACTACCTGTTTAATGGTCTCAACTCTCCAATGATAATATGGCATCAGTTATAACTATAATACAGGTATGTTAGTTTAGTTATGCTAATTATGTTTAGGAAAAAACATTAGTTATAACTAAAATAACGGGTATGTTGGTTTATTTATTTTGCTAATTATATTTAGGAAATAAAACATTAGTTGTAACTATAATAATGGGCATGTAAGAAGAAAGAGTTGGAGAAAACTTCAATATGTGCTACTCTGTTATTCTATGCTGAATGATAGAAAAATATTGTAGTTGATAATAGGGTATGTTATATGAGTTGGGCTGGGTTCTTAAATTAAATAAATCTGAATAATTTGTACTTATCTTTATTCCCTTTTGTCCCTGTAGGAGCAAGCAGATGAATTTGATAAACTCGTTATACAAACTAGAAGTGTATAACTAAGATTAGATTTTGTTCTTCCTCAACCAACTTGACCCGTTATCAGTTTTCTTTAATTCTGACTTTTGGATTTTCTTTATTGGTTGTTTCGTAGATTGAAAAGGTAAACTTGATTATCAAGGAGCTCGTTGAGGGAAAGGATGGAGAAGAAGAAAAGTTGAATAGAATTATTGCGGGGCCGTCGACTGAAAAAGAAAAAGATAAGGTGGATAAATATACTATGCTCAATAGGATATCACAAGTTGAAGCTATGTTAACAGCTATTGTTCTTAGATATGTTATAAACACTTGGTTTTGAATGTTTCGATGTTTATCATATTAGGATAATTCCAGTGATTTAACTTTTTAGTTGGTATTTATTGTTAAGTTGTTTTATATGATTTTGTAACATGGAAAACTATAATAGAAATGTTTTATATAACTTTGGGATTTCGTAATTTTATCTGAGTATTTATATAATTTTGCAATTTTATTGTAATGTAATTGTTATGAAAACAACAGGAAAAAAAATAGAAAAAATAGGAAACGTGGAAATAGGGAAACAGATGTGGTAGCATATATTCAATGTGGTTGCTAAATGGTAGCAAATATTCAATGAAAGAGCTGTTCAATACGACAACTAAATGGTAGCAAATTGGTGGCTAAATAGTGGTAATATACGACAACTAAATGGTAGCAAATTGGTGGCTAAATAGTGGTAATATTGGTGGCTAAATCGTACCAAAACCATGGCAAAACAACCGTAGCAATTTGGTAGCAAAAAGTCCTGGTCATTTGGCAAACAAGGAGCGGTCACAAATTATTTTGACCGTTTTTGTGGTGGCAAAAATCCGGTAGCAAAATATGAAAGTGGTAGCAATTTGGTGGCAACAGGGCAATTGACACGGGTGTTTTTGCCACCGCACTTTCGGTTGCTAAACGGTGGCAACATGGTAATTGTGACCATTTTGTTACCGAAAAAGTGGTGGCAAAAGCCCTATTTTCTAGTAGTGAGAATAAACAAGGAAAGTGACGATGGGAGTGCTAGTTATTATAATAAAGTGCAGTTTTCGTCCCTGATGTTTCGTCCAATAGAACACAAGTAAAAATTTAACAAATAACAAAGAATACAAAAACATGCAACTAGTTCTATCGAGATTAGCTAAGCGGGAAGATAAATTGTAGACCGATTGAAACATACCCTTGTTTTATCGAAAGTTTGAAATTGAATGAACCGATTGAAGCAAAACCCTGGCGAGTTGTCGTCTTAGTGAATGGCGATGGAGAAATCGAATAACGATGGCCAATGGGGGGTTTTGATTAGGGTCTTGTACTTCTCAATCGAATGGCGGGTTGACACTTGAGTATTGATCGACGCTTCACTTTTTTTTATTTGAAATTTTGACTCTGTTACTCAAATGAACATTTAAACATTGGATAATGGACTATTGATGTTGGATTTCAATTTTAATTACTTAATTGAGCTCTATTTGGATCTTGGACCAAACATTGTTGATGTTGGTCTCTAGTCATTTCATTAAAAATACACACACACACACACACACACACATATATATATATTAAAAAATAAATCGAGCCAACCGAGCCGAACCGAACTGAGCGGACCTTTGCTCGTGCTCGGTTCATTTACAAACCGAACCGGTCCGAACCGAGCATTTTTTCAATCGAGCTAAATCGAACGAGCAAATTCCGAGCATTTTTCGAACGAGCATCGAACGAGCGTCGAGCGCCGAGCAATTTGAACAGCCCTAAATTAGACTAACCGATATTAGATTTCAGTTAATTCTCTAAAATTTATGAAAATACCCTTGCTAAGAATTGATAATAAATATAAGACTACACGGAATGGGACAATGATTCGAGATGGAGATCCAAAAGGCTTCATAAACACCTACCTACAAGGCCTAGAAAACCCCTTAATTGTTTAACATTCATAGGTTTGGGCCAATTCTGAATTGCTACCACTTTTTTAGGATCATTTGCCACCCCATATTTGAAATAAGATGCCCAAGATAATCCACAGTACAACCCCTAAAACTACACTTGAGATGAGTTACATGTTTCTCCAATGTTCTTGATTCTTATGACCTATGCATCCACCATCTCTTGAACAGTTTGTTCAACGATGTTCTTTTGAATACACCCCCCCCCCCCCCCCCAATCTTATGATCACAGACGTATTAGGAGGTAACCATTTAGGCTCTTGGAAAATATATTCATACTGATGTAACAATCAATCCTTCATTCACCTCATTACTATTGTCATGTAACTCCTTGGTTGAATGTTGGAATTGGTCATACTCATTTGTAGACTAAGAAGTTGAGCATTAACTAATAAACACATCATCGAATAGACCCGAACCTCGAATATTTTGCTTATTGTAATATGATCTAAAGCTTTAAAACAGTTACTAAACTCTAGATAGTCAAAACCGAGTAACAACTTATATTCATAAATGATAACAACTATAAAAAGGTTTAACATCATAGTTTAACACGGCCATTACCCTTGGTCTAGTGATTATTTAGTCACTTTTTAGAACACTCAACTCATACAGACACTATAAATCTATTTTTTAAATCTACATCAATGTCCATTATTGGACTGGAATCCTCCATCACTTAAAGAGACACATCTTTACTAAACATTTTGATACGGCTAGACTAGAAATCTTTTATTTAGTGACTATTTGATCATGTCTTTGTTAGTGGGAGGTCATGTGTTCACACTATTGGATATGTTCTATTTTTTTTTTTTTATTTCAGGTGGTTAGGTTTACGCGGCTAACCTAAATTTATCAATCCACTTATTTACTCATCTTAATTTCTTCTATTTAAATACATAATTTTTTAATTAGTAAACTATATAAATGTTATATATGCGTCTAAGGTTGGGTTCAATGAGAAACACTAAAAATATAGGAACCGGGATATATGCATTTAACTTGTTAAATATATTATAAAAAATTCAATTTAATATGTTAAAATTATTTTTTTTTCAAAGCTTTTGCATATAAATACATGTAGAACCCTTTACAATCACAAACTAAAAAAATTAAAAAAATTGCTTAAAACAATTAAAAAAGGTTTTAAAAAATTACGAAAATGATTTTTTTTTAATTAGAATGGCTACTACATCTATACTATATAATAAAAGAAACCTGTGAGAAGACACGTATCGAATTCCTCCTTTTTTTCTCTAATTTGGTTGATATCCTTTAGGTTTAAATATAATTTATATATTTCCTAACTGATAAGTGATAAACAATAATTATAGATAAGTTTTTTTTACCTATTCTTTAGGTTTAATTATTATTTATATATTTTCTAACTGATAAGTGATAAGCTATAATTATAGATATTGTTTATATATTTTCTAACTAAATTCATTTTATTAGTTTACAAATTTCATAATGTTATTAAAATTCTTAAAGTTATGTTTTTCTTTTATATTCGTACTAAAGAAAATTCAATTCATTCATGATTTTATTATTATTATTATTATTATTATTATTATTATTATTATTATTATTATTATTATTATTACCTCCGTGGTAAATGTATTATTAGTAATATGTAGTTCTAAAATCAGGATGTTACACAAATAAAACTACATAAAAGATAATCGGCTTATAAAATACTTTTATTATTGTTGTTGTTAGTATTATTATCATTTTGCATTATATGTTATAATGAGTTGGCGTCTACCCGCGCGTTGTCGGCGGGTTATTAATTATGAATTCCTTTAATAAGTTATATGAGTTTTGAAAATATATAGTATACTATACGCAATGTAATTTTTTATTAACCGGGAGTGGTGATAGGAATCAGACCAAACAGTACTGGTTTAAAACAAACGATAAAATTTAAAGATAGATCTACGGCTCACTTGGATACAGATTCACCACCAAACGAATCGTAGTGTTGCGATGCTGACTGAAGATACAGATTCACCACCTCGGTTGGAAACTCATGGTTAAGAACACCACCTAACATGTCACGGTTAACCTAGCGCAAACAACTAACTAAGAATTTTTTGCATGTTTAGGTGGTTTGACCACCAAAAGATCACTTCTAGGGGAGGTTGGTGGAAAAGAGTGAAAGTAGGTATATAGCTATTTGATATAGCAATATTCTAAGGTTTCTTTTAAATATTGCTATTTGATATAGCGATATTCTAAGGTTCCTTTTAAATATCGCTAAATCAAACATACATATCATGAATATCGCTAGTTCAAACGGACATATATATATATCGCTAATTTGAATCCATATATACAGAATATCGCTATGTTAAACAAATATATATACGAATATCGCTCATTGGAATAGAAATATAACCGAATATAGCCATTTGAAACATATATACATACCATCATCTCCATATCTTGGCTTCGGTGTATTACACCCAAAGAGTCAGCCTGAATAAAAATTAGTTACATTAAGTCGAATAAAACCACAAAGAAAAATAAATAAATTTAACATACCATCATTTGGACCGTGGCACCGTCATCCTGAAATCCTGCCATGGGTTCTAGCGGTTGCCGTGGGTTGGTCAAATACACGACCGTATGTTCTAAGTACCACGTCATATAATCGTTGGCCACGGAATAAGTTTCGATTTGTTGTCCGTTTACAACATTATGCTCACGATGGTTCCAAGCGTTAACATACGGTTCATGATGACTTTTCCAGTCCCACCCAGTTTTACCATTCCGGACTAAAGAATGGAGCCGGTCATGCTCACCGACCTCAATATTTATTGGTGGAGGTATATACTAAACCATGCTAAACTGCCGCATAACCAGTTGCGGATAGTGATGCTCCACAACATCCCAGCAAATCAACGGGCAGGCACACCTCCAGCTATTCCTCCCACTGGTGCAGATCTCCGGGAGGCTGTCCACCACGGCATCATACGGTCGCCATATAAACTAAAAAAATCAATAACAATAAGCAATGTTACGCTCACTAAAAACATATATTACCCTCACTAAATAACATACCATTGCCTCTTTCAACGACTGAAGCTGAGATCGATAGGTTCTGAGGCAATGTGTCGGAACATCAACGGCGTTTAGACTCCCCTTCCACCTTCAAAAAAATATATAGTTTTCATAAAATTATTTCAAGATTATAAAATATACATTCTGAAATGTTTTACATACCGAGCAGCTATCGGGGCGCGGTAGTTGAAGATCACGTTGGGCTCCGGTGCAAGACACCGAATCCTCTCCCATGCCCATACTTGTAAAATAGACACAGGACCGGTATATATATATATATATGTTTCAAATGGCGATATTCGGTTATATTTATATTCCAATGAGCGATATTCATATATATATATTTGTTTAACATAGCGATATTTTGTATATATGGATTCAAATTAGCGATATATATATATATATATATATAGAGAGAGAGAGAGAGAGTAGGGATATGGTAAAAAGTGTCTAAAATGTAAGAAGGGTAGGAAGTGTTTTAAACCATTGGATATTTGATCTAATGGTTGAGATCAATAGGGTATAAAATGTAAATTGTGTTTTAATTAGAAGGACCTTATGTAAAAATTGAAGGGCATTAGTGACTTTTCCAACGTTTCAAATATGGTAACCGTTTCAAAACCCCCACCAACTTCCTAAAGATCAGCGAATTATATGGTAACCGTCATCAATCTCCAAAAAATCAACGAATTTCTTCATACTTTATCATAAATAGATCTATAATCAGATTCATGGCGTGGTGTTTTAAAACAACTGGATAAATTGACTATGTTTCAGGTCATGGTGTTTTATCTGGAGTTGTTCATGTCGTGGTGTTTTAAACGTTTATGATTCAAGTCATGGTGTTTTATCTGGAGACATTGTTCATGGCGTAGTGTTTTATCAATAGAAAACATTCCCAGATTGTAAAACACCATGACTATGATTCAAGTCATGGTGTTTTATCTGGAGACATTGTTCATGGCGTGGTGTTTTAAAACATCTATGATTCAAGTCATGGTGTTTTATCAGGAGACATTGTTCATGGCGTGGTGTTTTATCAATACAAAAACATTCCCAGATTTTAAAACACCATGACTATGATTCAAGTCATGGTGTTTTATCTGTAGACATTGTTCATGGTGTGGTGTTTTAAACATCTATGATTCAAGTCATGGTGTTTTATATGGAGACATTGTATAATCAGATTCATGGCGTGGTGTTTTAAAATAACTGGATAAATTGACTATGATTCAAGATGGTCGGAGAAGATGATCTGAATCGGAGATGGAGATGAAACGATCAATCCCTAAAAATTCTCATCGCCAGTTTTTTTCAGTTATATTTGTAAATCAATTAAATGACAAAAATGTACAATTACTAATCTACCCTTTTGAATTAATTAAGAGGAGGGACACTTGTCATTCCAAGATTATTTCTTACACTTCTTACAAAAGATGGACTTTTTACATGATCCTTTACCTATATATATATATATATATATATAGAGGATAATGCTCCATAAAAAACCCCATTTTTTAAAGAAACTTAGTAAACTCAACATGTGGCTCTCATATGTCCACGTATCCATATCCATTTCAATTACCTTTTTGAATAGAAGGGTAAATTAGTAATTGTCCCAACCCAAGATACTTTTCCCATCTTGATTTGACTTTAATAATTAATGCTCATCAACTCCAGTGTACAAATTACCCATCCCCATATTTTTTTTCATAATTTCTCTTTACATATCTCCATTAACATCTTTCTCAACAAGTTCATGCTTTCTCCATTAATTTCCATGGAGACAAATCCACCAACATTGGAGTTAATGTCGCTGATCCATAGTTTCCCCAACAGGTTCCATTTTCCATTAACTTCATATCTGTTTCAAGTTCTACCCAAGATCCATTTCCATGAATTTCATTTCGGTTTCAACACCATTTCAAAACCTCCATTTAAAGATCCCCACTGACGGGAACGTCATTCACAACGAGTTCCCTACTGACGAGGACAAGAATGATCAAGGTTTTTCATCCTTTTTTTTATGGGTTCGAGTTTTTTTTTTCTTTTTTACACCCCTAATTCAACTTTACATGTTAATTTCTTAAAAGAAATCGAAGAACCAAGATACTGTCGAAGAATCAAGATCCTGTCAATAATAAGTTGGATTTGATTTTTAATTGTCATTTACTTTGATTTTCGTTCTTCACAATTGGTTTTATTTTTTCCAGAATTAAGAATGTTGCCAAAAGATTAATTATTTTTCAATACCATTGATTATTGTTTAAAAAAAATGACGTTTATAGGTAATAAATTTCAATACTATTGATTTTAGTTTGGTTTTCATTCTCCCGGTGTTCATAAATTTTGATTTTGATTCATGGATTACTTGTTTTGGTTTCAAACTCGTTTGATTTTGATCCATGGATTAGTTATTTTGTGTTAAAAAAATGTGTTTGTTGGTTTGGGGATTTTGATCTGAACAGTAACTGTTTTTTTGTTGGTTTGGTTGCCTTGTTTGGTGCTTTTTGATCTGAATAGTAACTGTTTTTTGTTGGTTAGGTTGCTTTGTTTTGGGCTTTTGATCTGAATAGTAACTGTTTTTGTGCGTTATAGTACAGAAACAGACCCATAACATGTGTTAATCCCCTGTTAGAATGATATATAACGTGTGTTGCTTTACAGAAACGGAACAATAAAGATATTCAATCGTGGTTTCGTCAAACGTGGATCAGATACTCAAGGATCATGACCATGTTTATGTTGCAGCACAACACAACTAACACGTGTTATAGTTTGAACTTCTCGGACATGCATGTGTTACATGTGACATGAAACCCATGTACAACGTAACACGTGTTACGTGTGACATGAAAACATATTTTTATAACTTCCCTGGCATACGCACACCCACATGTTTACAAACCGTTTCAAGACCGACCCAAACAATAAAGCAAGGGTAGCCGCTGAAAAGCTAAGGCAGCAACGGTAGCCGCTGAAAAGCTAAGACAGGTTTTCAAAGGAAGCTCCGCCATTTTCTTAGTGCTATGTATTTTCGTTTACTAGTAATATGTAATGTGAGACTCTTATTTTGTTTTGTCTAGTACATGATGTTAAAACGGTATGGACTTAGCACATTCTGGAAGTCTTAACACACGTTATAAAAGAGGCTTAACACACGTTATATCAGGTATACTATGTTATTAAGTTACTATTGGAGTTTATGCATCTATTCTGGAAGTCTTAACACACGTTATAATAGAGGCTTAACACACGTTATACAATATTAACTTGTATGTTCCATATTAACTTGTACACATATTAACTTGCAAACCACTTTCATATACATGAATACAAGTCGGGTTATAATGGATGCTTACATGTTATCATATGTATACAAGTGGGGTTACATCAAGATTACGATATTAACTAAGCTTACCATTAAACTCATCGCCCCCGTCGACTGTTTTCACCCTTGTCACATGTTAAGCAATTACATGTTCCGAACAGACAAATTGTAACACATGTTAGATCAGTATATACACATCATGGTGTTTTGTAAACCCCTAGCTTATACATGAATATATGTCAGGTTACAAAAAGATTATAACAGAGGCTTAACACATGTTATACATTCTAAAATGTGCAAAACAAACACATGTTATAAATGAACAAAGAGTTCTTTCCCACGTTATATATCATTCTAACAGGGGCTTAACACATGTTATACATGAACACATGTCAGGTTACATCATGGTGTTCTGTTACAGCTTGAACCACCAACACATGCTATAAATGAACGAAGACTTCTTTCCCAAAGGATGTGATTTTCATATACATGAATACAAGTCCGGTTACGGTGTTACAATATTAACTTGTATGTTCCAAGATTATACAAGTTAATAGTGTTTTAGAAACCACTAGCTTATACATGACACAATGTTGGGTTAAACCAAGATTATAACAGAGGCTTAACATATGTTATCCCAGGTATACGGTGTTACAATATTAACTTGTATGTTCCATATTAACTTGTACACGTGTTACGATCAGTATATGCACATCATGGTGTTTTTGCAAACCACTTTTGATATACATGAATACAAGTCGGGTTATAATGGATGCTTACATGTTATCATATGTATACAAGTGGGGTTACAGCAAGATTACGATATTAACTAAGCTCACCATTAAACTCACCCCCCCCCCCCGTCGACTGTTTTCACCCTTGCCACATGTTAATCAATTACATGTTCCGAACAGACAAATTGTAACACATGTTAGATCAGTATATACACATCATAGTGTTTTGTAAACCACTAGCTTATACATAAATACATGTCAGGTTACAAAAAGATTATAACAGAGGCTTAACACATGTTATACATTCCAAAATGTGCTAAACATGTTATAAATGAACGAAAACTTGTTACAGCATGAAAACTTCTTTATGGATCTGTTACAGCATGAACCACTAACACATGTTATAAACGAACGAAAACTTCTTTCCCAAAAGATTTGACTTATTCAATATCCCCGCATCCATCCAGCTTGTCAATTGAATATCTTTATGGATCTGTTTCTGTAAATCAACACACGTTATATATTATTCTAACAGGTGCTTAAAACATGTTATGGGTCTGTTTCTGTAAATCAAACAACCCAACAAAAAAAACACTTACTGTTCAGATCAAAAGGCTAAACCAGCAACCAAACCAACAAAAAAAAAAACAATTATTGTTAAGATCAAAATCCCCAAACAAGCAACCAAACCAACAAAAAATCCCGTTCAAAAATCTCATCCTAAAGTTTTCGATTTATTTAAAATACATGAACATTAACCATTACTAGATCTTGATTGAAGACAAAGGAGAGGAGAGAGAGAGAGAACATTAACCATTACTAGATCTTGACTCCGACGACGTTTCGAACTCCGGCGCCACCAACCACCCACCCTCCACCACCTTCTACAACCACCCACTGTCGCCGCTATCAACTACCAACAACCCGGAATGAACCAGCCACCACCTTCCACTAACCACCATCGTGCCTCACTCATCGTGCATTTACCGCCTCCCCTACCCCAACCATAACGGTCAACAACACCACCGCCACAGCGCTGCTGCTGCCGTGGGTGGCTGGAAACCCACCAGTTTTCTCTCTCTCTTTCGATTTCTCTGGACCTCTCTTTCTCTTTAGATTTCTCTGGTACTCTCTCTCACGGCTCTCACTCCCCCTTTAGGCTTGCAGGTTGTAAGTGTTTTGTAGAGAGAAGGGAAAGTCATGGGAAAGAGGGAATTGAGAGAGCTGAGATTGTGATTTTGAATTGGATATGAAGAGAGAGAAAGAGATGTGCATTAAAGATGATAGGACTAGACAGTGGAAAGAGAAGGAATATACTACCCAAAATGCCATTCTAGTTGACTAATGTGTATTATTACATTTCTTTTAAATCTAATTGTTACCAAAATTATGAGAGCCATTGATCAAGTGTGATGAAACATAATCAATGGATGGTATTGGGTTTGCATAATTTTTTAAAAAAGATGGGGTTTCTTGTATAGCTAAGCCCTACATATATATATATATATATATATATATATACAAGATAACGATATTACATATATGTCCGTTTGAATTAGCGATATTCATGATATGTATGTTTGATTTAGCGATATTTAAAAGAAACCTTAGAATATCGCTATATCAAATAGCAATATACCTACTTTCACTATTTTCCACCAACCTCCCCTAGAAGTGATCTTTTGGTGGTCAAACCACCTAAACATGCAAAAAATTCACTAATTAACCCACACACAAAGATGATTAACACAAAAATATCCATTCATAAAGTTACCACCTTTTCCATTCATTCGAAAACAATACATAAAGGAAATTGAAGAGAATCCTTGTTTCCACATCCTATGAAAGTGGAGAAAACTACTTTGAGAAAAAGTCAAATAAGTGAGAATTAAAATACATGGAAATAAAATTGCATGAAATAAAATATCATAAACTTTAGAATGTTTAATGATGGCATGCATCGTGGGTTCCAAAGGGCCGGGCTTCAGATCTTTGTTGGATTTCTTCTTTTATCATGGAGCTCCAGTTAATATGCATTCGTGACCCAGGTTTGTCAACCTGATATACAACATCTGACCCGATTGTATCAACGGCTAGTGATTCTAGGCCTGGGCCACAACTGCTATCAAGTGGACTGACGGATGATGGCTGAACAACAAAGCCATTGATGGAATTAATGTATTTTTTCTCAAACGAATGACGATCCATCGATCCTGAATGGTTAATCGTAACAATAAGGTTCGCCAGGAAAGGAAGGCGCATACTCTCGGCCCTCCTACATGTCCATGCCAATCGAATTTGCGAATCATGTGGCGGACATCTTCAACGGATTTCATTGTAATCTAAACTCAATTCCAAAATTAGAAAATTGATAAACCATAAAAACTAATCTATAACTCAAAACGTTTATTTGATTAAAATTAGTTGTTCTTCGATCTATTTGTTCACAAATACGTAATAATTCAAGATTCTAGTGAAACTCAAATTTATTAATTTATAAGATAGATACTAAAGAAATTACATCCCGAAACAAATTATTCCCCAAATAAACTCTTAAAAACATCTATAGAGGAAATCTGAAAACCGAATTTGATTTAAGTCTGCACAGAAACTTCATTTTTCCTCATATCCTTTTCTATGCCATGACTGCACAGAAACTTGACGCCCCTGATTCCCATTTGTAAAACACCGATTCCGGTCTGGAACTACCAAAATCCGATTCTTTATCGGTTCTTGTGATGAACATATATGTCAGATTTGAAGATGTGGTTCGGAAAAAAAAAAGTCAAATTTGAAGATATGTATATTGGATTGAAACGAAAGTTTGAGATTACGTGATTTTTGATGATACGGGAATTGAAATTCAAAATGTTAACCGGCGCCAAATCAAGGATCATCAGAAGTTATAGGAAGATCGGTGTTAATTAAAATGAATGGATGGTTTCCATGTGAAAATGTAACGAACGGTTTGATGGTTGAATGGTTTAATTGAAGATATGTATTGGATTACGTGAAATTAAAACATGAGGAGACATACCCTTTTATATTTATTACATACCCTTTCATATTTATTAGGTGGCTTTTGGTATTTATATTTATTACATACCCTTTCATATTTATTTGGTGGCTTTTGGTATTGAAAAGAGGTGATGTTTAAACAAAGAGACATAACTCAAGTTAGTCAATTTTTTTGTAAGGGTGTAATATATTTAAAAGTAGTTTATAGGGATGTGATATTTAAATGTAGTTTAAGGGTTGTGATTTTTTGAAGATGTGTGATATATTTAAAAGTTGTGACTTTTTTCTAAGAGGTGTGACACATTTAAAAGTAGTTTTAATGGTTGTAACTTTTTAAAGAGATGTGATGCAAGTCATTGTAATATAAAATGAAAGGGTGTGAATAAAATGATCTAAAGGGTGTGACTTTTAAACAAATGAGACATAACCCAAGTTACTAATTGTATAAGGGTATAATTTGCATCATATGTTAATTATATTTATTTTTTTTCAACCCGTGTAATACACGGGGTTGTAATCTAGTATCTTTATATGCAAAAGCTTCAAATTATTTTGAGAAAATTAATTTTTTACATGTTAGATTGATTTTTTTTATAATTAATTTAACATGTTAAATGCATGGCATTGAACCTCACACTATGTGTGTATCTTATTCATGATTCAATGAATCAATTAACAACCATGAAAAATAATGTAGTCGAACTTCAAGAAATCTAATTTACAAAAAATAGCAGAATTTGTAGGATATTAGATTTTGTAGGATCGCATGCTGACCCAAACGAGTCGTTCAGAGGTTGTCTCTTGCAATTCAGATGCGGAATAATAAGAAAAGCAAGTAGATATAGCTAGTACTTCTTCCTAACTGCTTGTTTTACTGATTTGAAATGATATACAGCTCAATCTTCACACCGGCAGAGCTTTGGCGTGGAATACAATGAATCGTTACTATGGATCGCTCAAAGACCTCTATATATAGTGGTTTGGAACCGCTCATGAGGACATGTGACACATGAGCGGTCCAGACTTGTATACAAAAGCGGCCCAGAAATGACACAAAAGCGATCCAAACACCTAAGACCCTATAAGCGATCCTAGACTATAAAACCTATATAAACTCCTGTTTTCTCGTATTTCGTGCCCTATGCTATACAATACAATGCAAGACCTGATCCTAGATACCTAGACGGAATCAACAGATGTAGTGCACCAACAGACTCCCCCTCAGATGTTGATGGAGTCGCCAACACACCTTGACTTCAAAGCTGTGTCTTCACATCTTCAGTCTTGATCAGTCTCTGGGCTTTCTTTTTCTCTCCATTTTCAGACTCCCCCTCTCGATTTACTGGCATTCTTTTGTTCTTCAGTAATATCTTCAGGATCGTTGTCTGGCTTTAAATCACTCTAATTCTCTTGATCAGATCTCTTGATTCCTTAAGTTCATCAGAATCATCAACAATAGACGTGATCTTCAGAAACAGAATCTGACTCTACTCATTTTTCAGAATTTATTTCTAGGATCGACACTTGGCTACCTGCACAATCTCAACCCAGAAATAAATTTCTTTCACCCACATTTCAAATCACTATGCACTAATAATTTTCTCTCAATTATTTATGATGAACCACTTGAAGAATGTTATATTTAACGAAAACAGTTAGATTTACACAATCACTCCCCCTCAAATTAAGTTCATCATGTTTAGCACTCGGAATTTTGAAAATCAGTTTATCAACATCAGTTGTCGAAAATCTTTTTGACTTTTTCAAAATTTATGCTAAAACACACACAAAATCTTTTTGGATTTTTGACATAAGAGAATTAAAATGCAGTAAAGAAGTATTTACTAACAATATTTTTGTGAGTTCGTGCAAGAGAATCATATCAGTTTAAAGACAAATCACCAACACCGTTAAGCTTGATTTCATTTTAAGTTTTAAACAATTTACCTAGATTGTCAGTATGTTTGTCCTCTTAATTTCTCAACACAAATTTCAATCGATTCGAGATACGATATTAATGTTTTAGAGACTTAAACTTAAATATGTATCACTCCACTTGAATATACTCCTGTATCCAGATCCCAAATATTCAGTCTTACAGGTGAATATACCACAGCTGATATCTGTAAAAGGGTTAGATGCGAAACCGTGAGAGCTCAGGTCAGAACTTCCGTTCAGCAGAGAGATGACGGCTCGACTTTTGGTGGGTCCCCTTTAGAGGATCTTTTTGCATTTCAACAGCAGCGACTATCAATTTTATTGTTTCATCAGCATGCTAAGGGCGAAGCTTATGTTTCAAAGCTTTAGCAGAAAATATTATCCGGGGACTAGGTCAGTATTTCCATACAGCAGAAGTCCCGGGATAATACCCCAGATATCACTGAGCATAAAGACCTAGTATCTCAGAATACGGGACCTTTCAAACAAGATTTCGGGGGTTACCCATATATTCAAGAATAGTTACCCACGAATTAAGCAAGTTTGAATTAGGTTTATATCTCGTTTCAATTTACTAAATGTGCGAAAATCTACTGACACATCCGCAGTAAGATTGTTTAACACTTTTTAACTTTACATTTCTTTAGCGTGCCGTGATAGTCCACTGATGTACTATCATTTCCTCTTTTTCGCAACAAAACTCATTTTTGAATTTTATCATGTTTTTGACTTTTTCAAATTTTCATATGTGTTTGGATTTTCTGAAATTTCCCTACTCCCCCTAAAATGCAAACACATTTTAACGAAAATTTGAAAACTTCTAGACTCTTGACCCACTAAAAACATAAAAATAAAACAAACTATACAGAAACTTGACAACCGACACTGAATCACATCAAATCGCCATTCATTAGGCATAAACAATCTGAACTCCCCCTATCACAAATCATTTTCTCATTTAGATATCAAAACACTTAAGTTTGTTTTAATCAAAATGATTTTTCCGGAAAATGAATTTGTGTTGATAACAACCACTTGTAGGTCTATCTTTTAAAAACGGGGATGTGGTTCATCATTTTATCTATCTTTTTGCCATGAATAGTAAATCAAGTACAAGTTAATGTCCCTGATTTACCATTTGCATTTAATAACCTTCTGTACCACTTGTAAATGTAATCTTTTCAAAGTATACAAGCATCTCAAAAGTTAACCACAAATACCACTTGTGGGATCAAGATTACCACTTGTAGATACCCAAAAACTACCAATTGTAGGAATGTTACGTCTACATCACCATTTTACCAATCAAGATGCCGATTCCTGCTTCGCACTTACCAACCTGGAAGCTCCGGCCTAGTCCTTTCACCTGCAAAACATTCAAACATTAATCACAAACATTCAAACTTCTCAAATACTAGAAAGATGCCGATTCCTGATCCACGATATAGACTTGGGATCTCCGGCATAGTCCTTTGACTATTCTGGGAAACAAACTTCCCTCCAAGTCTTCTCAGACTTGAGGGCTTTCAACTCTTCAGCTGTAGGGTTGTATGTTGCCTTTTTAGTTGTGTAAAAATCTTTTACCCCTTTAGCTCTCCCACTCAGCATTTTCCCAAATATTTTCTTAACATTTCCGTTGAATGTTTTCTCGACATCAAATTCTTTTTCATCATCATAAAATTGATTTGAAATTTCAATTTTACCAATTTTCTTTTTAACTTCCTCAAACTTCAGTGATGGAAAAACATCATCATTCACTGAAATTTTCTTCACAACTTGTGGCTCTTCTGGCTTTGTGGAACCAGATTCATCGCCGACTTTTTTTCTACCTTTTTTGCAACCCACACTTGGTTGTCTTTTCCTTTCCTTTGGTAAAAATGTTTCTTTGAACATTCCCCAACCTCATTTTTCGAATTTTCAAACATTTCAGATTTTTCAACAACTTTTTCTTTCAACTTCTGAGAAACTCCCTGTTTTGCTTTGATATCTTTTGGACAATTCGATGCAATGTGACCATCTTCATTGCATTTAAAACAGGTTTGAGTATTTCTCGGATGAAATACTCCAGTTCCATTCCTTCTCCTCTCAGCAAGAAACTCTTTGTTAGACTGTCTCCAAAATGGTTTCTGCTGTTCATCTTCCGAGCTTCCACCTGATACAAATTCAGTGTTTGATTTAGAATTTTTCTCATTTTTATGATTTTCTGGTGGAACAAAACCTAAACCTTTCTTTTTGTAACTACGATTTTGGTTAAGTTTCTTTGAAAAACCAGAACCAGAATTGTAACATTTTTTCTTGTTTAGACGTTGTTGAACTCTAGAAGTATATTTTTTAGGTTTATCAAAACTTTTCAAAACTTTTAATTCAGGAATATTAACCTCTATTAGTTTAAAAGTTTTGTTGATTAATTCAGTTTTGATACTCATTATCGGAAACTCTTTGTTGTAATATAATTTGCCAGAACCATTCAAAGTATACACAACTTCGAATGTTTCATTATTCAAATCTGCCTTTGATAACAAAAATTCTTTACTATAAGACCGTTTAACCGACGAATTTTGACTGTTGACTGACGACTTTGGCTTTTCAGACTCAGATTTCGACTCTGTCTCCTCATCAGTATCCAACACCTGATCGACCACCTTTTTGATTAATTCAGACTCATGATCAGTATCGGATGAGGTAAACGTCACATCAATGTTTTCTGGTAAGACATCAGTTGTGTCGGTTTTAAGCTTTATATTAACAGCTTTTGCAAGTTGCTCTGCATTTGGTTTCCTAGGTGAATACCCATTCCAAATTGGAGGCGGACACTTGTTATAGCTAACAGTTGTTTTCTTACCACAGTCTTTCTTTTCTTTCGGCTTCTCGTCTTGAAAAGCTTCCATACCTGCAACAGTAGGGTAAACACGATCAATGAGATAATCAGAGGTAGAATAACTCAACAATAACCTCCTAATTCTCTCATTTTCAATCTTTTCAGTTTCCAACTCTTGCTTCCATTTGGCACTCTCTTCAATGTAAAAATTTATAACTTTTTGTTTCGACAATAAAGTTGCATTCATCATTGTCAGCGTCTGTTCTCTTTCTGAGTTTGTTGTTTGGAGACCAGTTACTGTTTTGTTCAACACGTCGTACGATTCCTTCACATAATTGAGATTGAACAATGACTGCTCTTTCTTTTTCTCGTACTCAGCTATGATGTCATCTTTCGCTGCACATTCTTTGCAGGCTTCCAAACACTTCTCACATGGCTTGACAACTTCAACAATTTTTTCAACTTCGACAGTTTTTACAACTTCAATCACTTTCTCTACTTCAATCACCTTTTCTACATCTTTCTCTACCTCGATAACTTTCTCATCAACACTTTCAACATTCTGAACATCACCTTCAGATTCAAATTGTTGTTCTTTAGCAGCTTGTTTTTCCTTCAGTTTCTTCATTCTTTCTGCAAAATAAAAATGAAAATTTTCAGGAGACAAATGAGATTTTGCAATATTTATGTGTTTCTCTTTCTCATCATCACTGCTGCTGTTATCAGGTGATTTATCAAAGTGTACAGATTTATCAGAATCACCATCTGATATATCAGAATCAGACGGTGTTTTGTCAAAAACAACTTCCTTTTCTGGAACATTTTCATTTTGCTCAAGTTCATCTAAACTCTGTATGCTATCATCTGAGCTATCTGAAACATCTCCAGAGTGTTCTGAAAGTTCATCAGTACTGTCTGAACTTTCATCAGATGACACAGACTTTTCATCTTCACTTTTCACATTCTCTCCGATAGATCTCATCCAAGTAGCAAACAAATTTGGTTCTCGGACAATTTTGGCAATGAAGGCTTTGAACTCTCCCTTCTTATCCACAAACATATCCCAACTGAAACCTTCAGGTAGTTTCTCATCATCTTGATCGATAATGCGTGCTTCTGTGGCTTCGGATGATATGTAGTCACTCCAGCTGAAATCTACCAAACATGCTCTCTTAGGATCTTCAATCTTTCTCCCATGAGCAGTCTGAGGTTCTTGGGATTGACCAACTTGCTGGTAGATAGCTTTGCGATAGTAATCATCTTTCCCGAATGGATTCTGTGCTCCGCTAGCTTCTCTTCCTTTGCACTCCCGCTTGAAATGGCCTTTTTCCCTGCATCGAAAATAAGTAACTTTAGATTTATCAAAACCTAAAGTTGAAACATGAGCATCTAAAAAGTCATTTCTCCCGGTAATGGTTTTGAATTTCTCAGCCCGACGAAGAACACTTGCAAGACACCATTTGATATCCATAAGTTCCATTTCCTCAGCGTCTATTTGATCGTAATCCTCTTTAGTGAGCATAGGATTTCCGATCCGACCAGCCACTAGACCTTCATAGGATAACAGAACTGAACCCAGAAGTGCCATATGATCTTTCGCAGTGTCTTCAGAAAAGCTTTGACCTTCTGGTAGGTTGAGAGCTATGTTGCATTGAATCACATATCCGTTTCCAGTTTTTGTACTTTGAGATTGAAAACTTGTATCAGTCTCTTTCGGATTCACACTTGGAAACGATGAAAACCCGCTGCTACTCTTGTTTGAGCCCTGATCAGCTTTCTCAGATGAATCACCAGCACTGAAAGCAGTTTGAATTTTCGGACTTCTTTCAGATTCAGTAGCTGGAATACTACCACGATAATACATTTTCACATCCTGTTGACCACTCGGACTATTCATCCTCGCGATCTTTTGCTGTTCAAGATCTTGGCTTTCTATTTTCTCAATGAACTGTGAGATCGTCAACCCATCGTACACACCTGTATTCTTCAATATCATCAAATACGTTCCCCACTCTTTCTGAGGTAACGCGTCAGCCAATTTATCCACCCATTCCTCGCGACCTTTTTCAACTCCTAACATCGATAACGATCGCACCAGGTGACAATATCTTTCAATCAATTTCTTAGTATCCTCTCCTGGCAAACTACTAAACAGATCGAACTCTTTCTTTAGTAAAGCTTTCTTGCTTTTAATCATGTTTTCGCTTCCCTCAAACTTAACTTTTAATGCATCCCAAATCGACTTAGCAGTTTTGTCGTGCTGTAACAAGATGAAAATATCTTCTTTAATCGCCTGCTGCAACAAACTGATCATCATTTTCTCGGCTCTATACATTGCTCGTTCTTGCTCAGTAAACTCGGATATCTCTTTAATAACTTGCAACTCTGTTCTAGGCAAAGTGTACTTCTTCAATATGCACTCCCATGATCTAAGATGGTTTGCTTGAACCCAGTTTTCAAACCTATCCTTCCACCCATAATACTCCTCAATGCTCATCAATCTAGGGGGCTTTTGAGTCGTTCCCGTCTCATTTTCTAAATTCATTGCTTGAGCGATTGCGGCTGGAGTTGTCGATGTAGCAAAGGCGTTGTAAAACTCAGAATTCATGTTGACTTAACACGATTTTCAAGACTATTGACAGAAAAGCGATTCTAATACAGTTCCCTGGAGCGATCCATGCTTGATCCAAATAAGCGATCCAGTAGTTGTTTTTGGAGCGGTTCACAAATAGTGTCCGTTCGAGCGGACCAAACTGATTAATCAAAAGAGCGATCCAGACAAATAACCAAATGAGCGATCCACACAATGTTCTTTGGAGCGAACCAGAAGAATTACACTCGAGCGATCCAGAAATTAACTTTCGAGCGGTCCAGGAATTAACTTTCGAGCGGTCCAGGAACTGAATTACGAGCAGTCCAGAAACATAAATGTACTCTAGAGCGGTTCAAACTATCAATTTTGAGCGGTTCAACCTAAATTGTGAACGAAAGAGCGGTCCAAACAGTGACCTAAGGGCGATTCACGATGACGTCACTTCGAGCGATCCACATTCCGAACATGTTTTGATCTGTTTTTAAGCTGAATTTCGGTCTCAAACTTCCAAGGGTTTGTCTAAGTATGATGTTACACAGTCTGTGAACTTTTGAATGAACTTCAACCGCGAAATCTCCTAGAAATATGAAAAGAAGGTGTAGAAACGAGAAGAAACAATGAAATCCGGCTATAATCTGCAGAAAACCTCCTCCCAAGCTCTGATACCACTTGTAGGATCGAATGCTGACCCAAACGAGTCGTTCAGAGGTTGTCTCTTGCAATTCAGATGCGGAATAATAAGAAAAGCAAGTAGATATAGCTAGTACTTCTTCCTAACTGCTTGTTTTACTGATTTGAAATGATATACAGCTCAATCTTCACACCGGCAGAGCTTCGGCGTGGAATACAATGAATCGTTACTATGGATCGCTCAAAGACCTCTATATATAGTGGTTTGGAACCGCTCATGAGGACATATGACACATGAGCGGTCCAGACTTGTATACAAAAGCGGCCCACAAATGACACAAAAGCGATCCAAACACCTAAGACCCTATAAGCGATCCTAGACTATAAAACCTATATAAACTCCTGTTTTCTCGTATTTCGTGCCCTATGCTATACAATACAATGCAAGACCTGATCCTAGATACCTAGACGGAATCAACAGATGTAGTGCACCAACAGATTTGTTCAGTGTATAAGTAGAAGATAAATTGGGATATTGGTAACTCAATCCGATAACGTATTCCTAGTATATCTGACGTCTAAATCATAGTAACACAGGTCACCAGCCAGCACCATAGTTAACGTTCCTCTCAGCCGTGACACCACCACCAACCAAACTTATCCCTTTGTTTCACCATTATGAAAATTCACATGGCCGTCTCTGAAATTCGGATGCAATATGCAAATTAGAAAAAAAAAATGTGCCCCTAGAATTTCACAATTAGGTTTTAAATTGGGCCAAATTAGTTTAAATGGGTATATGACAATTGGGTTTACATGAGTCATGGCCCAAACTAAAAAGGCTAAGGTTATAGGGTTTTTATATCTTTGTTTAATTGGGTTAGTTTTAGTAAAAAGGGTTAATGGGTTTTAAACTTATAACTATCTAAATCTAAATCTAAACTATATAATAAAAGAAACCAATTAGGAGACACATGTCATTCATTGAAGCCATCTATTTTTTAGTTTTTTATTCTCTATTATACTTAATTATAAATAATTAATATTAATTAAAAGATAATTATAAAATTAAATTTAATATAAATTTAAACAATTCGTATAGGAGATAATATAATATTTTGAAATATTTATTAGATTTCAAAATTATTTATCTTGAAATTAACAAAAGACATACACTAAATATAAATTAATATAATGTAATGATTTATTTATTTTATTAAACTAAAGTAATTAAGGGTAAAACCTATTTCAAAAATGTTTATAAGGGGTAAACAAAAACATTAATCAATGTTTATTGCTTCTATACTTTTATTTTCGTGTTGAACTCTCAACTCAAATACTGTATTCACTATGTTTACGTGACATTTATAAGAACCATCACCACAATCACCCCATCCATCATATATCGAGTATATCCGTTAGTTTTTTTAAAGATATAATTTTTTATTAGATTCATTCAACCCGTGTAATAAACGAGACTTTTTAAAGATATAATATTTTTATTATTTACTATACAAAATTACATTTATGCAACTCGTGCCACAATCACCCCATCCATCATATATCGAGTATATCCGTTAATTTTTTTAAGATATAATTTTTTATTAGATTCATTCAACCCGTGTAATAAACGAGATTTTTTAAAGATATAATATTTTTATTATTTACTGTACAAAATTACATTTATGCAACTCGTGTAATACACCGGGTTTTTAGAAATACAACTATTTTTTGTTATGTGGTATATAAAATCAGATATATTCAATCCGTATAATACACAGGGTTTATAAAGATATAACGTTTTACTGATTGGTATAATAAATTACACGTGCTCAACCCATACAATACAGGAGGTTCTTAAAAATGATAATTTTTTATTATTTAATATATAAAATTACGTTTATTCAACCTATGTAATAAACGAGATTTTTAAAAATAACGTTTTATTATTTGGTATTTAAAAGTATATTTATTTAACCCGTGTATTACAAGGGATTCTAACATGATTTTATTTTAAAACAAGTTTAACTATAAAATATATACTAAAATGACATAAAAAAAAATTGGGCCCTCGAAAAATTGAACACTATGCGGCCACACCACCTGCACCCAGGGGAGGACCGTGGGCCGTGGAACACTTAACAATGTATCCTGGGCTAACAAAGACATGGGCTATTTCATTATTTGGGCTCTCGAAAATAAATAAGATTTACTATGTTTAAATCTATCTATTATTATTTTACTCATATTTTATAGACTGAAATTTTCATTGATTTTTTCTTTCATTGATCATCAATATATAAAAATGCAAATATATAATATACCAGTACATGAAACGTTCAGTAAACAGTTCGTGAACCGTTCTGTGAGAAGTTCGTTTGTGTTCGTTCGTTTATTAAACAAACGAACAAGAACAACTAATTTCGTCCATTTAAATAAACATGAATAGATGTCGTGTTCGTTCACTTATGTTCGTTAACCTTCGGTAATGTGTTCATTTGCGTTTGATTGTATTCAGTAGTTCATTAGCGTCTTTACTTTTTTATATTTTATTTAAATATTTCAAAATTTCGACAAATAAAATATATAATAAGTGTCAGTGTATTATATATTCTGTTCATGAACGCTTGTTTGTGTTCTTTTGTTTCATTTGTGTTCATGACCATTAGTTTGTGCTCATTCGTGTTCATTAACGTTCTTTTTCGTTAATTAAAAAAATTAACAAACAAACACAAATGAACACGAACACGTTTATTTCCTTAACAAACGAACACGAACATAAACTCTCGTTCGGTAAGTGTTCATGTATTGTTCATGAACACATATATTTCTTAACAAACAAACACGAACAAGGTCTTGTTCGTGTTCGTTAGGTTCCTTTGCAACCCCAGCTATACATAGAAAAGGTTATTTTAGATTAAAACAAACTATCTTATAATTATATATACTTGTAAGATAATATACACATTGCTTTAAAATGTTTTAAATAAATGAAAAGGCTTGTAGGGGTTAAATTTTGTTAGGTGAGCATGAAGTTGTATACTTGTATGTCAGTGAGTAGTGATGGGAGGCCCATTTGAATGGAATCTATTCAAGTATTCTTCACTTATCATGAGATTTGGTATGCAACTTTAAAGAAAGATCAAAGACTTGCCATTTTCAATCACTCTTTGCCCAACTCATTCTGCTCCTCCTGTTAAAAGTCTCCAATCATATATATTATACCCTTTTCCTCTTTGTTTTATTCAGAAATCCCAAGTACTTTCTACATGTATATATATACACACACATATATACGAATATATGATGGATATAGTACCTATATTGTTTTTAAACGAATACGATTATACACATTTACCGGTGTATTCATGTGTCATGGTATAAAAGATTCAACTTGTTCTCTAGGGTTGACATCTATTGATGGACGGATATACAACTCAATTATCGGTGGGATTATGTAAGACGCGTGCATGTGAATAACCGGCAATAAATCTCAATTTGATTTTAAAGAGTTTTTTTAACTTAATTAGCAAATCGTGAGTTGTCATCAGTTCCTTATTTCGTGAATTAGTGGTCAATTCTATATTTGGGATATTTAAGGATATCCGTCATCCGTCAAGCTTAGAATTTCTCTATAATAGAGAGCTTGATATATTAGTTTTTCGCAATCAGTTATATCATATTTTCCTGTGTATGAAGTTTTAGGTGTGTATTTAGTATTCACCCAAATCAGGTGGTTATCACTATCAAACGTTTGCTAGAACATATCTAGCTCATTTCTAGCATCCGTCTTGCATCATGTGGTTTCATAGCTTGTTAGTATCCTAATGATACGTTGTGTTGGAATAAATTTATGTCATTGTTCTATGGTGTATATCGTGTCGTGGGGTTGACACTTATGTATATGTATAGTTTTCTTAAGTTATATATTTTGAAAGATACATGTATATATATATACACCCTAATTCTAAGCCAAAATAGTCAAAAGTTATACCATCTTGCATGTGCATATTCTGGAAAAATAAAAGTTGACAGGTATTAAAAAATAAGAGAATGTTATAGATTTATAGTGGTTCAAACTAAGCATTAAAACTCATAAAATGTAAGCAGCTTATGATTAGTAAATTTCAATCATATGAAATAGGGCCAAGTGAAAAGCCTTATGCTTAGTTGTAAATCATGCAGCTTTTGATCTGTGATTCAGTGATGTCTTGCTTTTCTTTATCTGCCAGTTTTAACACAATTGATTATGCTCATAGTAACCGACCTGTCCGGTTGCATGGTGGTGTCGAGTCATGGGTCATGGCTCAAGGCATGCAGTTGGAACTCATTGGGTCGGGCTGGTCCGGTGTGTTGATGGCTTATAGTCCTTAATTAATTAAAATCCTGTTTCTTTATTCAAAGATATCCCTTGGTACTTCAATGCTGTCACTCTCACATTCTTTTAGACAGGTTGCAGATCTTTTTCTTTAATTTAACATGATGGGTTTGGAGGGAAATCAAAAGGATAAGTTGCAGTTGTGTTCACTTGTTGTGTTGAAGGTATACCAAACAGTTATTAAGGGGTTAGGGACCCTCCACTGGATGGGCACCCCACACTACACCTACTCCTTTCAACTCTCTATGGTTGTAGTACTTGTAAGGTTTTGTTTGATTCTTTCTTTCTTTAGCCAACTTTGAATGGTCTTGTTGGATGTCACCAAGAAAGTGGTTCAAGTCACTAACAAACAAACTGCAAAAAATTGCTTGTACAGTATAAACATAATCACTCAAGTGTTGATTGGTACCCTATAAGTTGCAAGCATATATGGTGGAAATACATTCTATAAAAATGAGATATATATTCTGATGGGTAAAGTTATTCTACAAAGTCTCCTAAAAATAAAAAATGTATAAAGATACAATGGATCGCAAGATATAACACAATGTGGAGCAAAATATGACACAATGTCGAAGAAAAAAGACACAATGACGCAAATATAGAAAAATACACAATGATAAATAAAAAGACACAATGATGTAAACAAAAAGTCTAAACTCTACAAGCTAAACATCTAAAAACAAAAACATAAAATCTCACATTGTAGAGTTCAATGAGACGGTTCCAGTGCCGTTTAAATGAGGTCAATTGGAGTCCGTTTGATACATTTCTTACGGCTTCTTATTTTTAAGAGACTTTGTATTTGATCCTAATCCATTTTGAATTTTAATGGCTTCAAATGAAAACCGTTGAAGTTTTTAGGAACCATTTTTTTACATTGGCATGGATTTTGAATGAGAACCATCAAGTATTCGACCACCGTTAGAAAGCGTAGCACACCCCTGATGCGCAGGAACCCCGTGGAATGGGTAAGCCCTCAACCCCCCCCCCCCCGGTTGGACTAGAATCCGGGATGAATCCCGAGCCGAGCTTTCACCCAGATGTCACAACCACTGCGCTGCAGATGGAAGGACCTTGTATGAATTTACTAGTGTATTCATCGGTAAATATATGTATCCATGAGCACTGGCGGAGGATAGTGTAAAGTGGGGGGTCCCCCTCCACGAATGTTTCGGTTAGAAGTGTAAAATTTTCTATTTTTCGTTCGAAAATTTTAAAATTATATAGGATTGTCCCCCCCAATTATTTTGCCTAAATATATATACAATATATAAATTGGGTCACATGATTTTACGCCCCCTCGGAACTTTTGATCAAGCTCCGCTATTGTCGTCGATGAGTATATATATACACACACATTGTGGTTATTATAATGATTTCACATATACTATATTCATCAATGAATATATGTATTCCACTAAATCAAATGGTTTCTAATGGCCTATATGTATAGATGAGAGTTCATGTTACATGACTTATATGTGACAATTAAAACAATAAGTATAAATGTTTATTTGATTTATAAGAATGATCAGCGTGACAATATTTATTCAAAAATAAGGAAGTAGAGCATAGGATTCTTGAATTCCCTTTATCTATTCTCTTTAAAAAAGATAATGGTGGCAATGCAACAAAAGATGAGTACAACAGAGAAAGTGATTTAGTTTTATTGAAAAATTTTATTCAAAAGAAACAAGCAAGAATTATTACCCATTATTACATAAAATATAATATTTATTTGTAAGTTATTCGGAATACAATAATTAGTGTAAACACAAAATACATAAATACATATATTCATATGGGGAATTACACCATTTTCGTAAGGGTTACTATAACAACTCAAACATTCTCTAATTTGCTTTAGATTTATACTTTTTTTACATTAAAAGGACTTAACTCTTACCACTTGAAAAAGCAAAGTCTTATCTAGCACTTTGATAATCCTAAAAGCCCTATGATTCTCACAAGGGTTAATTGTCCCATAATTTTTCGTTCTCTTATATGCACTACATGTTACCAAATATTGATTCACCATATACGGAAAAAAAAATCGACCCCTATAAAAACATTAGCGAGTAAAATAATCAGCAATGCTTAGGAGCCTAGTGATTAGAGTTTTGTTTACACTAGGTCACGGGTTATGCCATAACCCATGCTTCAAGTATTTTACTAGCCCTCCTAACCATCCTTTTTTGTTGCAATGTTATCTTTCTAAAACAAACAAAATCCCTAATCAAGTTTATCGAAAAGCTTGGCATCTCATTTCTCTCGCTCTTGATCAGCTCTCATGTTGAAAATTTGACCGCCAACAAACAACCAACACAGAGTTGACCTCTTCACCCATTAAAATTCGATCTTGTGAAGACTTTTGAAGCCACCGAGAACATTGTTATCGTAAGCCTAACTCAACCCCTAAAGAAGCCGAGGAATGTTATTGTATGCTTTGGACGTGGCAGAACAATTTCATGTCGATCTCGAGGTTTATCCTCAAATATAAATTTCTAGTTATTAACATGTTTGACGTTCGATTGTAAATAGTGGTGATTATGATATGTTAATCATGCCTTATACTTTGTATGTTCAAAATAATTCCAGTGTTTGTCTCATGCCCTTTTATTTTGACTATATGGACAAAAAGTGAAGATTAACTAATGTACTAGGTATGGAATTTATGACCTATAAAGTTATAGTGTTTTATATTTAAACTGTTATAGTACTAAAACAATATATATACATATATTTATATATATAGAGGGTAAGATTCATTTGAGAACTACCTTTATTGCGAGAACCAATGTGAACACCCCCATTCCAAAAACCTTACCCCCCCCCCCACCCAAGCTAAGTGCTAAAAACTAACACCCCCGCCCCCCTTCAAAAAAAAAATCTAAAAATATTGAATTTTTTTTTTGTGTGTGTTTTAAGCTATTTCTAGATATTTTTGCTTATGTTCACATTGGTTCTCGCAACAAATAATGGTTCCTAACTGATCCTTCTCATATATATATATATATATATATATATATATATATATAGGGGATGGTTCAAATGAAAACCACTTTTATTGTGAAAACTCGAAAACTAACTAAAAAAAGCCTTAAAAAGACACAAAAATTTTTTTTTTCAATTTTTTTTTTATAAAAATCGCTAGTTTTTATATATAAAAAAAACTTTTTTTCAAAAAAAAAAAAAAATTTGTGTAGTGCACATGTGTAATAATACACATGTGTATTACACATACATATGTGCAGTATTACACATGTGCACTACACAAAAAAAAATTTTTTTTTTTGAAATTTTTTTTATATTAAAAAACCTGCGAAATTTTGATTGCAAAAAAAAAAAATTAAAAAAAAAATTTTTGTATGTTTTTTTGGCTTTTTTTAATTAGTTTTCGAGTTTTCACAATAACTAGTGGTTTTCATTTGAATCTTCCCCTATATATATATATATATATATATATATATATATATATATATATATACATACATATGTGGTAGGGATCAAGAGTGAACCATATTGTTTTTGTGAACAAAATGAACAAATCTTGTCCATTGATTTAGGAGATATTGAGATTTATAATAATGACAAATTTCTAATTATTTATGTGTAGAAAATAAATGAAAATGGTATAAGGGTAAATTGTTAACTAATTCTCTTTCCAATTAAATATTTAATTACATTCTCTCTCTTCATTTCTCTCACCAATTACTAATTTAGAGGAAGGTTCTATGCAGACACTAAATATTACGAGAGCACGCAGAACAAAATGAATCACTCATTTTTTCAATCCAAAAAACCTAAAAACTAAATGAAAATGTGATAAATGTAAGATTTATTGTTTCTCATACTAAATTTTTAAAACAAAATATGAAAAATCTTCAGTTTTTAAATAACCTACACACATGTAGGTTATGTGTAGTCTAAATTATCTACATATATGTAGACTATGTGTAAGGAAAAATATATGATTTTTTTATGTATATATAATAGACATATGAATGTAAGAAACATAAAATTTAAGAAATATGAACCTTAAATCTCAAAATTTAGTGATTTAGAGTTGTTCTTATTGTTCTCGCAATAATTAGTGTTCTGTAATGATCCTTATCCTACTAATTTCTTAATTTAAAAATATACACAGTTACTATTTAGCCAAACTGTTTTATATACATACGTATATCCATTTTATACACATGCGTACATATGTAATTTGAATAATACATATGTGTACTTTGAGTATTCAACACAAGTACATATGTGTATAAACCATTTATTAGTTCTGTTTGTGTATATTTTATACACATTTCTATTCAGCCAAACTATTTTATACACATATGTATATCCTTTCTATACACATATATACACATGTAAATTAAAAAATACATATATGTATAACAACACTATGAATGGATTGTATTGAAAAAAAGATGAAAAAAATTAGGGAAAAGGCACATTATTACATATAACCATTTTCATACTTGATGTCAAATATTCGAACTATTTATACAAAAAGAATTAAAAAGTGAGAATTGGTATTTATTGATGATAAACAAATTTAAAAACAAACTATTCTGCAATACTATTTTGTATATTTAATCCAAGAGTAAACTGCAATTTTACCCCCTGGGGTTTAGGCCAATTGACACTCTGACCCCCTCTAACGAAATAATTGCAATTTTACCCCCCAACGTTGGTGTTATATCGCACATTTACCCCCCGGCATCAAATTCCCTGGTTATCTTTAAACGATCAAAGGGGGTCAAAAGGCAGAAACGTAATTTTACCTTATATATTACTATTACCCCTGTACTTCTTCTTCCAACTTCAATCTTACCCCTAAGCTTCAATCGATCACACTTCCCCACTCCTTCTTCTTCATCAACAGCAACCACACCCATCGGCGATTAACGGCGACCACACCCACTGGCGATTAACGGCGACCACACCCCTAAGCTTGTCCACTGGAGAATGAGCGAATCAGAGGACACAATGCTTCCACCTCCACCAGCAGAGCCATTAACGGCGACCACACCACCGGCGATGCCCCTGTCCACCGTGGATCCACCTGTCCACCGGCGATCCTCCCTGTTCTCGCACTTGGCAGGTAAAATCGAACAAGTACAGTAATGTCAGGTTACAGAACAAGTAATGTCAGGTTAAAAAACAGGGGTTATTGAACATGGATCTTTCTGTGTTTGCAGTGGACATGAGGATTCGTGTTTCACTAGGATTGATTGTGGTTTCCTTGGTTGTTAAAATGCGAGGTCGCCCTTTCCTGCACTTCCAGTTTCCTCCTCAGCAGGAAATGGTTGTGTAGTTGAACTCTAATATATTAGGATCTTTTGGTTTAATATGTATGTTAATTGTATGTATTAATGTTTTGATACTGATCTAATTGTATATATTAATGTTTTGATACTTGTAAAACCCTAACACGTAATATTTTTAAATCGACACGTCGGAAATACGAGCCTCAAAATTTCTTTCTTCAATAAACATATTTCTGACATAAAGGTTCAGATGCAAAATATTAAACATTTACTGGAAAGGATTTACAATTTTTATATTGTATTAACGTTTCGAAGCAATACATATTTCAAACTAATTGACCGTTATTTCCGTACAACCCTTGCTCTCGACTCGATCTACGTCCGCACAGCTTCGTTAGTAGAAGAAGGAATCCGCATGGTACCTGTGAACATCACATACAACTTAATCATTAGACATTGACAACCTCATACGACACTAATCTCACACAATTAACTTTCGTATAACATTCACCTATTCTCTCGAAGTCTCTTGTTCCGTGTTCAGCTTCAACTTCATAAGAATCCGACATTCTCATTCCTACATTATATTCTAAACTCGAGTGTATCGTTAATAACGTTAATTTCCAATACATCTAAATTATACATTCGCACATACATACACACGTACATAATTACAATCATACACGTTTACACCCCTACATATATTCAAATACACCTACCATCATGTATTCATATCTACGTGAATCGTACATGTTCTTGTATGCCAAATACATGTAACACGTGCGTTTAAAGTCATATTCCCTTAACCACCTCCTACTATTGTACTATAAACATACGTAATAATTTACAAGTAAGCATTCTTATAAACAAGTTTTATCATTCCATCCGTATAACACATTCTAACACATTTCCTTTCATCATTTAATTGTTTATAAGGTCCACACTTTTACATAAATTTGAGTGTATAGCTATTTATTTTAATAAGGTTGGTGCTTTCTTATATCTAACAAGGTTTACGGAGCCTTTTGGAAACCTTACGGAGCACCGGGGCGGAAATGAGTTCAACCGAGAGCGCTACATGGCGAAAACAGAAAGCAGGAAACGGAGGCACCGTCGCCGACGCCCCACCAGGCCGTCGACGACGCCCTCTAGTTTTGTCCGTCGAGAAAGAAGTCCGTAGACAGGAAATTAGGACGTTGGAAGCACAGAACCACCCAAGCACCATCGCCGACGGTCCTTTGGGACGTCGACGACGCCCCTTCTGCATCCCAGACGCTAATTTCTACTTTTTGGCTATCGGGATCGATTATACTTGCACCACGAACATTCCAAACGTATAGTAACATCCTTACAAGGTCCTAAATCATACTAATACTTTCCCCATGCCTTAATGGTCGAAACCTTACCTTACCCCGCTTCCTAGTTTTGACCCGTTTGATCTTTATTACACACTTTCCGACTTAGTTAACATTTTTGACCCATTACCACAAAACTAAACTTAGAACTTCATTTGATCTTACGTTCTTACATATCTCACTATTCGCAACATATGACAAAATTAACAAATCTTTCTAAATACTAAAAAGAGGTTCGGAACTTACTTACACTTCATTACGTTATGACAACAAGACCTCATTTGACCCATTCGATCTACTTAGCGAGAACCATCGTTTTCATTCAACCAAATCCATATTTGACTTCGTAACATGCTCAATTATCTAGAACACTACCTTATTTAAACAAGCTAAGAAGTGAAATCGGAATCACTTACCTTGAGCGACCAAGTTCAAGCATAGGTTCCATGTTTACTTTTGACCTGTTAGCCTCTGTGCTTGAGTCCATAGATATGTTATTTATCCTTACATGTCAATACATTAATATCCTTGTTAGCATACAAGACCACACATAACATCAATCACATTAATCCTATGCTCAACATTTGACCTTCATTAGTCAATTTCTAACAAACACAAAGCATATACTCAAGGTCATATCTTTTCAAGCTTATATAATTTATCATGTCATCATAAGTGTAGTATGATTAGCTTACAAACATTAATTCATTCGACTTTCCAAATCATGCAATACTTGACCTTTGTTAGCTTACTAACACACATAAGGAATGTGTGTCATCATACTTTATTACTACCGAACATGACACATTAACTAGCGAGTTCATAACGCAATAGTTTCTTGCATACAATGTTTACCCTTTTTAACAAAACCTATGCCCAAAAATATCTTATTTTTGGGCACAGGTTTTTCTGGATACATAAACCACTTTCCTTTAACTACGCCGTTCACTTATATAACTATTGCATTCACATATAGTTTGCATTCCATAACGCTTTACATAAAAGACCAATTCCATTTTATATCACAATTGACAATATATCAATTTCTCACACAAACCATTTGTTCATATTCCATTCAAAGCTACTTAGATTGTCATTGAGGCATTTCATCAAACACCTAGTGTGCGTACAACATATGAAGCATTATGTACATGTACCCTATGCATAATTTCACTAAATATCATCATAATTCACATAATCAACCATTCTTGCACCAATTTTTCATCCTACACATAGTAATCTATCAATGTTCTAGTGTTCACACAATTATTCATAGAATTACTCTACTTACTCAAATGACATAAACATCATCCTACTAGAACAAGTGGGTTTTCTCTTAAATCTTTAGCAAATCAAATTGAAGCATAATATACCTTCTAACTAGTAATTCTAACTCATATATAACTCAATTTCATAGCGATTCACGGATTGGTAAAACCCACTTCATCAAGATGCATCAAAACATGAAACTCTTTCTTACCTCATGATCAGAATACTTAGATTAGTGAGTAATCAAGCACATGCATTCGATTTGTATCAAGAACCACATTAATTTGCTGAATTTTGGCCTTGATTGAACAAGTAGGGTTTCACCCTTTCTTCCCCCTTCTGGTCGCGATACCCACACGCACCCAACTACTGGGTTTTTAATTTTATTATGCTATTTATCAAATCTTACACATTCAACCCCCATGTTATCTATTGTTATCACTTAATAGCCTTTTTCAAGTTTTATAAACTTTCTTGATATTTTAAAAACTTATCTAATTATAGCCTAGTTATGTTATTTCATGCTATAACATGGAAAACATGCTAGCGAATATAAAATTTCGGATATTGGGGCGTTACAATACTGATCTAGTTATAATGTGCATTTGCATAAATGTTATAATGCGCCTAGTTATAATGTGCAGCAGGTGTGTGTTTGATCAAATATGCCTAGTTATAATGTGTTAATACTGTTATAATGTGCCTAGTTATTTTTTACAGAAACAGATTGATCAAATATGCCTAGTATGTTTACAGTGTATGTGTTAAGTGTATAACACAACAGATTGATCAAATTGCACTCAGTTAAGTGCAGCAGGTATGTGTTTGAGTGCAGCAGTTATGTTTACAGTTAAGTGCAGCAGGTATGTGTTTGAGTGTATGTGCTTTGCACCAGGTATGTTTACAGCTAATGTTTGAACATCCACTAAGCAGTTTATGGTATATGCTTGAAGGATGAAATATGACCAATTCATAAGCAGTTTATGGTATGTGCCTTTTTAGACTTAGGGGTATAATTGTAAACTTATTTTGACCATATATGGAAACTGAATACATGGAAACATAGAACAGGTATGCTTGATTGTGAGTTAGCAGGTATGCTTGATCAGCCAAACATGTTCTGAATGCTTCTGATCTTGTAATGTTTCTGATTTTGATTTTTGTGAAGTGTTTAATCAGCGAAACATGTTCTGAATGCTGCAGCCAGGTATAACAAATGATAGTTGGTAGCTATAGGTTGGTAATACATGAACAGGTTTGAATACAAGTTTGAATACATGTTTGATTTTGAGCATACTTATAGGTTTCTGATTTTTGAGTATAGAAACATAGAACAGGTTTGATTTTGAGTATACTTATAGGTTTCTGATTTTGGCGGGAAGGGTTTTGGAAGTTGCAAGGGGTAATATTGTTTCTTAACACAAAGTATAAGGGTAATAACAAAGGACAATTTAGTAATTTACCAGTGGGGGGTAATTGTGCGACATAACAGGAATGTTATGGGGTAATATTAAATGGTAAGATAGTCATTTCAAATTAAAGTTAACAGATATGTTAACAAAATTGATGTCGGGGGTAAATGTGCGACATAACACCAACGTTGGGGGGGTAAATTTGCAATTATTTCGTTAGAGGGGGTCAGAGTGCCAATTGGCCTAAACCCCAGGGGGTAAAATTGCAGTTTACTCTTAATCCAAAAATGAAAAAAATAAATATTAAATCCAGAAATAAAAAAAATATGTCATCAAACGTTCTGTAAATAATCCATTCTTGCATAAATATGCAATTAAAAAAAAAGAATAAATAAAACAAATATATGAATTCATTTATTATAAAATAATACTTTTTAGTATTGTGTTAATATAATTATCCCTTATCAAGGGACTGCTGAACGACATGAACGTACAGAGAAATGGATAATAAAATTATTTTGAATTAAGAGAGATGGATAAGATAATTATGCAATTTAAGATAACTAACAAAATTAAAAGTGTAACTGAAATTCAATTATTAAAATAAAGATTTAAAACTAATTTATTGTATACTTACAATCCTACACTTAACAACTAAAAAGGAAATCAATTTTCCTGATTAGTTCACACAATTTACTATGAAGATGTTGTTCATAAATGAACCTAATCATATATATATATATATATATATATATATATATATATATATATGTAGGGGACCGCTAAAATGAGAACCACCTCCAGTTGTAAGAACTGAGGGAACCACTTTCTAGCCTTTAGATCAAGGAGATGGATGGATGAGATTTAAAGTAACTAAAATTAATATTAAATAGATTTTGTCTTATTATGTCTTTAATATTATAATCCAAAAGGATAGTATAGTAAAATTACACTATTTTGTCTTTATATATATATTAGTATTTAATTGCCTTTTTGTCTTATTCATTAATTACTTTATAATAAAAAAACAGAATTTTATGTTAAACAACAATTTAAATTCAGATTTGTATAATAATTTTTTATTAAAAGAATTTTTTTATTAAAATCTTTCTTTAAATTAAGATTTTTTTAACAAACCGTTTTTTTAATGCCGTTTTTTTTAACGCGCCGTTTTTACGAGCGTTTTTTTACGAGCTTTTTTTTTACGAAACGTAAAAAAGTTTTACGTTAACGTTTTTTACGTTTTACGCGCCGGTTTTTTACGTTTTACGCGCCGGTTTTTTTCATTTTACGCGCCGGTTTTTTACGTTTTACGCGCCGGTTTTTTACGTTTTACGCGCCGGTTTTTTACGTTTTACGCGCCGGTTTTTTTACGTTAACGTTTTTTTACCTTTTTTACGGAACGTAAAAAAGTTTTGCGTTAACGTTTTTACGTTTTACGCGCCGGTTTTTTACGTTTTACGCGCCGGTTTTTTACATTTTACGCGCCGGTTTTTTACGTAAAACTTTTTACGTTTTACTAAAAAAAATTACGTTTTACGTAAAGCTTTTTACGCTTCACGTTTTTACGTTTTACGTTAAAAAAGTTTACGGTTTGCGTTAAAAAATTTACGGTTTAATTTTTTACGTTAACGTTTTTTTACGTTTTACGCGCCGGTTTTTTTTACGTTTTACGCACCGGTTTTTTTACGTTTTACACGCCGGTTTTTTTACGTTTAACACGCCGGTTTTTTTACGTTTTACGCAACGGTTTTTTACGTTTTACGCGCGGTTTTTTTTACGTTTTACGCACCGGTTTTTTACGTCAACATTTTTTTACTTTTTATGTTTTTAAATTTTACGTTTTATGTAAAACTTTTTACGTTTTAAGTTTTACGTTAAACTTTTTACGTTTTACGTAAAAGTTTACGGTTGAACCTTTTTTTCACAAAAACTTTTTTACACGAAACCTAACATTTACGTTTTAACGCGCCGTTTTTTTTTTAGTTTTACGTTAAAATTTTTACGTTTTAACGCCCGTTAAAATTTTTACGTTTTAACACGCCTCAAAAAAAAAACCCAACAAACAAAAAACAAAAGAACGAGTGGATTCTTGAAAAAAAACAAAGTTTCGGCTCAGATTTTCCGACAATCAGAGGCTGCAAGGTGGGGTTGCAGGTTCAAAAACCTACCCTCCACCATCCTTGCCGCGCCATCGTCAATTTTTTTCATCATCACCGCCGATTCAATAAGGCACCGGATTCAACTGATTTAAACATTCAAAAGGAAACAAGAACATCATTCAAACAGATTCAAACCTGTATCAAAACCAACAGATTCAAAAGAACACAAACTTCATTTAAATCATAGATCAAGAAACAGGGGCATTTAGAACGATTGCCCTTTCAAACTTCAAATCCAAGTTCACTGTTTGCAAAAATCAAACCCACAAATAAAAGATCTGAGATTGCAAAATCAAACCCACAAATTAAAGATCCAAATATCAACACCCACCTATCTTCTTGCAAATCCAAAAATAAAAACAAATCATACCAAGATCTAAGCAAAAACAGAGTCAAGATTGTTCAACATTCAAAAAACAAAAATCAAACCGCCACCCAATCACCAGCACAACCGACATCAAACGGCACGACCAGCACCACCGGGGACCAAACCATACCTGTCGTCGGAACCGGACAACTTTCAGACACCACACACCACCCCCCTGTGCGGCGGCAGCGTCCTAGGGTTTTATCTCCGTTAGACGGTGCTGAACGGCGGCGGAGGAGACAGTGACGGTGGCGGCGGCGTCCTAACTTTCAGACACCACGAGCCATTCTCTCTTTCTCCGGCACTCTCTTTCTCCCCTCCGATTCTCTCTCAAACTTGAGAGGAAGATAGATGTGTGTGGCTGGAATCGTCGCCGGAGAAAGATTACAAAGAGAGAAGGAGAGATGAGAGGGATGAGAGGTTCACCGGAGAGGGTTCACGGTGGCACCGCCGTCACCGTGCCACCGCCGCCGTGAAACAGATGCCCACCACCGCCTTCCGCCTCTGTTTGGGGGTGGCCGGCGATTAGTTTGGAATCAAGAAAGTGGGGGTGAAGAACATCATTCGGCCGGTGGGTTTTGTTAGAGAGAGAGAGAGATTTTGGGGGTGAAAGATAATTAAGTGAGATGATTTGAAGATATTTTAAATTTAAGAGAGATGAGAGAGGTGAGATGGATGACTGGAGATATTAAATGCTGACAGAGAGAAAGACAGAATTGACATATGGGTTAAATGACCAAATTATCCTTTTTGTTGGCTAAATATGATTGGTGGAGAATGGTTCTTACGGTTTTTACAACTGGGGGTGGTTCTTATTTTAGCGGCTCCCTATATATGTATATATATATATGTATATATATATATGTATATATATATACATATATATATATGTATATATATATATGTATATATATATGTATATATATATATATATAGTGAAAGTGTATCGTACAATTTGCCTTAACGTACGAGCGTACGCAATGGGTAGTTCGCATGTTATAACTCCATATAAGAAATCTCGCATGTTATAAAAACCAAAGTTCGCACGTTGAAAAAAAAAACAAAATTTGTACATTGTACGTTAAGGCAACTTGTACAATAACCGGCCTCTATATATATAGGATCAAGATCAAGGGAAAATCTTTTCGAGTTGTGAGAATTTAGAAAACTCGGTCTGTCTGTGCGAGTTTTGCCCCTATTTTTTTCACACACTTAGATTAAAATGCTAGAAAAGACTGCCGTAAATTTTTTTTAAAAAATTCGAAGTAGTGTTTTTCGACCTCTTACACCAAGTGCCTTGAAAACGACCGAAATCTCGCCCGCCAGATAGCCAAATTTCCGCCGGAACGAGCCACTACGTCTACTAGTTACATAATAGACAATTTCATTTTCATGTATCATAATTAAAGTGACTTTAAAGTCAGAGATACACGACGATTGTTTCTTTGCTTAAATATGGTTCTTTTATCTTCAAAATTTCAACATTTTTCATATTAATATAAAAAGAAAGATAGGTTCTAATGAGCTAAAAGGTTGTGGGTAATGTGATGTCAACAAGACATTGGAGAGAATATGCCCCACACGTATACATGTATGTAGGAATCCCAAGCAAAATCCAATTTATATGTTACCCTACAGAAACTGTTTTTCTACTTTACCTTTTTTAAACCCTAAAAGCCCGTATAATTATTTCACACGTGAGTCTTCATTTACCAATTTCCTTTTTATCTTCCCAAAATTAGATTTTGTAATTTTTCGGTAATTATTGTTTTCAAGACTAAAAAGGTGTTTAAGTGTTTCATAAATTTGCAATTATCATTTTTATTTTTTAGTTTTTCCATTTTGATCTTACCTTTTGATTCAAGGATTTAGATCAAATAGAAAGGATAATAAAAATTTTAGTCTATTAATCTTGGATATGAAGGGTTGAGATTAGTTTTAAAGAAAAGAAAAATAATAGAAGCACATAAAAAGAATCCTACATATATTAACTTTCTCTCTTCACATGCAAAAAACATATTAATACCCCTATCAAATTTAGAACGTTAATAATTTTTTTTCATACGACATTTGTTTTAAAAAAATCACCATAATAACGAGCGTTTTTTTTATTTTTAATATGAGTATGATATTACTATATATAAAGAAAATAAAAAAAAAATCACTTTTACTAGGTTTTTTTTTTTTGTATTGTATTAAAGGTTGTGACCATTGTGTCTTTCAACTGGGTTTTGGTCCTTACATTTTTTACTAAGGTTTCTATACATTGTGTTATTATCAAAACTTATAACACAGTGTTAATTTGGGTTCTGTTCATTGCATTTTTATCAGAACCTATAACACAACGTATGACACAATAAAGATGATGTTATATTTGGGTACTCTATACATTGTGTTATAGGTTCTGGTCATTGTGTTTATTTTGGTATCCATGTGTTTTAATCTATTGTTCATTGTGTATTAGTCTGTTATCTATTGTGTTTTAGTATTTGCTCTCACTAATTTTGTCTTTTATCTGCTCTCACTAATTGTATCTTTTATCTGTTGTCATCAATTGTGTTTTACGTTATGTCCATTGTGTCTTTTATTTGTTGTCATTGATTGTGTTTTTTGTCTACTTTCCATTATGTTTTTAGTTTGATACTCATTGTGTTTTACATTATGCCCATTGTATCTTTTATATTGTCATCGATTGTGTTTTGGTCTACTTTCCATTGTGTTTTTAGTTTGATACTCATTGTGTTTTATGTTATGTCCATTGTGTAATACGCAACTGAGTTTTCTCATTGTGTTTTACGTTATGTCCATTGTGTAATACGCAACTGGGTTTTCGATTTTTTTTATAAATATAACAATATGGTACTCATATTAAAGATAACAAGACATTCGATTTACTGTATATTTTTTTAAACAAATGACGTATAAAAAGGTTATGGACGTTTAAAAAATAGGGGGAAATAGTATGTGACTTGCATGTACATAATCTTTTTATTCTCTTTAACAAAATTATTATTCCCACTTGATTTCTTTTGGGACAATTGTGATTCTGTAGTGGCTTTTTACACTTCTTATTTTTATACTCATTTGTAGAATAACTCAACCTTTTGATATAAAGTACATAAATTAAGACAGAAATGTAAACCGCTGACGAATGTACTATAATCGTTAATCGTTAACCAGTGGTTAACTTCTTATGAAATTATCTGTTGGCTGTTAAAAAAACAGATACAAATTTGTGAGTACTTTTTTTTAATTATTCAAAATTTATTCGCTTGACATCCCAATGTGTAAAAATACTTAGGTGGACTAGAGGCACCCATAAAATTCAAATCAAAGCAAATCGACCAAGTTAAATTCTCCTATATTTTTTTTTAAGTTTCTAATACAAATTTATGTGTATTCTAATATTCATGATCAAATTAATATATAATTAATATATAAACTAATAGTCTTTGAAAAAATAATCACAAATGTTTGTTTCAACTCTTAATAGGCTCTTACTAGTTCAACATTTAATGATTCAGACTATTTGTTTTGTGAGCGAATATCTGAATGGTTCAGATATTTGTCTATGAATGATTAAGCATTATACTAAGTCTGAATGGTTAAGATTTCTTATCTGAATGGTTAAGCATTATACTGGTTCTTAATGGTTCAAACATCTTACTAGTTTAGACCTCTTACTGGTTCATCACTTATTCATTCAGAAGTTGCCAAACAATCCATACATCAAACCATTGTTCAATTTGGCCAACGCACTCGTTTGGTTTGCTTTTTCCAAAACCATGGTTCTTGTTTGACCAGAAAAATTCCTAACAATTTCGGTTCCCTTAAATGAACACCCTAACATGTATTCCATTTTATCATATATGATGGTATGTTGTATTTATAGTGGTTAAAAGTGTATGATATAGTATTTCATGCAAGTAAAAGAGTCTCTATCACCACTTTCGTTGGGAGATAAAGAGCACTTTCCCATAAGGTTTTCTCTTAAGAATGTCTCAAGTTAAATCCTTACTAAGTATAATCTATACATGATGGAAATAAGCACCACTAGGAAGGATTCGAACTTGGAGAGCAGAGTTTAAGAGTTTGTTCTCGCCTTAAGAGAGTTAGCGGGTGTCTTCGAAGGCAGTTGCACTAGCCGTTCAAAAAAAAAGTAAAATAGTCTATATATATCATCAGATAATCACATACAGGTATTAGTCATAGACCTTTATCTTATAGACTCATGTAAATTAGGTTGTATAATTCTTTTCGTATTGAAAAACAAAATATATTGGTTTTATTGTAATTATTATTATTATTTTGAATGACCAACGCATCCTCGAATCCTCCAAATCAGTTACTGTCGAATTTCACCATATCAGGATACACTCGCCTCTGAATTAGGGAAAACCCTCACCTAGGGCCGAAGTCCATGAACACTCACCCGAAGGCACGAAATTGCGATGAGGTAAAACCCGCTCAGATCAAGGATCAAACTAGCAATGTCCGCCAAGTCTCTCATCATCACCAGGTGCCACATAAACTAATAGAGAGGGCAAGAATCAAATCTGACTCACTTAGAACACCAGATTTCTTCCTTACCACTCTATCACCAGCTCATTGGCATATTAGTTTTATTATAATTATAATATTTATAATATTAAATCTAAATGCTACAAGGTAAAGGTCATTAACTTCGGTAACCATTAAAACATGCATTGACTGTAACTTGTAAGAGAAATGAAAGAAAAAGTATTTCCCTGTTAAAAGTCATGTGATCACACCATTATAAAATTGACACAAATGAAATGACGCTAGATTCATGGATCAATAGAAGACAAACTCGATACCTTTAGATCAAAATTCAAAAGTGAAACAAAATTATAAATAAGCCAAATCTACATAATGGTAAATAATCTAAAGTTGTACTCCTGATTTACTCTAGTTAGATTCTCTAATATTTATTGATTAAACTAAATTATACTTAAAATAGGTGTCACTTGTCACACTTAAAAATATTCATGGGTGCTAAACGGATGTCAACTAGGAATCTAGGATTAACACCTATCGATGTTAGAGTATACTTGGTGACCTTATATGACAACCACACAACGTGTAACCTGATTTTGTTAATCATGAGTGTGTTGTTAATTAGGGTCACTAGTTTGAACTAATCGGTGGAATTAATCAACAAGTTAAGTAAATTGAATACTCATCACTTCATTAACTTGACTGTTATGTAAATATGTGCATGGGCAACATGGATTTAAAGAGTGACTTGGTTATTATTTACTCTTAATCTAATTTTACATTCGTTTTAGTCATTATTCTACTGTTAATTTAAGTTTACATTCATGTGAGAACGCTCCTTAGCTATTGACCAGTTGTCTATTGTTGGTTTGAATCATAAGTGTCGAGCCCTCGAGTCACGGATGACGGTCAAAGAGTCTCGTTGACGTTGAAAGGTCCCTGTTTCCTCTGTCCTACAAGAAAGAAAACCGTTAGCCTCGTCACAGGGGACCCCGGAGGGGGGATCCGTGACCAAGCTCTGGCATGAGAGTAAGTAAACTTGCCGAAGATAATGAGAAATCTATTCCGATGAATATTGCCACCGGAATATTTTCCTGGGTGTGGATTCTTGTGTGTGAGTAATTATATAGGAGTAAATGCTCATACCAGGTTGTCGGAATAAATGAGGTTACTGAGTATTTAGTGAGGGTCAATCTTGTGTGCCATTTAGTTTCCTTACCTTCCTTATATAAAGAGAGTGACTTATCTCTCTTGGAGAACCGAACTGATCGATCTAACGGCTTCTGGATATCCTTGGGGAACTCAGACACGTGTCTGAGTCCCAACGACAGGATCAAAGGCTTCATTTAATGCGGCCAGCTTGATGTACTTCCTTTCCGACGACTTTCTCTTCCCTATCAATCAAGCATTTAATGATCTGTGTATTCTCCTTGGATCCTCCTTTTCTTCCCGCTCATTTTGTGTTATCGCTGATACTTTTTAGAGAGGATAAGAGGAGTGGGCTTGTTAATTGGGCCCAGACGACAGAAGCTCAAGACGGGTCATGTTGGGCTACCAACTAGGCCCGTCGTCAATAAGAGTAACTATTTAAAGAGTACATTGCCATTTTAGTCCCTGAGTTTTTGTCCAAATTGCCATTTTAGTTCAAATAGTTTTTTTTTTCCTCTAGGTCCCTGACTTTTCCTTTTTCTTGTCATTTTGATCACATTGCCTAATTTAGTATAAAAACCAGGTAATAATCATGGGTATTTTTGGCACTAAATTATTATGAGGTTTATAAATTATGTTGTAAACTACCCCTGATTATCACTACACAACAGCTATGCCAAAAATACCACTGGTTATAACCAGATTTTTAGACTGAGTTAGACAATATGATCAAAATAGCAAGAAAATGGAAAAGTCAGGGACCCAGAGGAGAAAAAAAAACTAGTTGGACTAAAATGACAATTTGGACCAAACCTCAGAGACTAAAATGGCAATTTACTCTTATTTAAAACATAACTTGCTAAATGTGTAACTACGTTACTTATAGAATAACACGTGATTGAGCTTGAGACGCATATATTATCTAGTGTGTTCTAATAACTAACCATTGTTTGTTTTATTGTTTCATAAACTATATGAATATGACTACATCAACATGCAACAATATGAAATCAACACATGTTTTACAATTGATTGCAATAGTCTCCGCTCAGTAGTGATAAACGACAACTTAACACACTTTACTTATGTTTACTTAAGAACTTTAAAAATATTAATATTCCATAATAGTCCAAATCTACTAGTATGAAATGGATTTGTATATTGGTTAAAGATTAAATTAGAGGGGGGATGCACTTCTTTTTATCCCTCTTTTGATGATTATCTCTAGCATTCTTCATGTCCAACTTAAATTTAGTAAAAGAGAAAAAGATATTAGGGGGCCTCAAGGAGCGTTTACTCTAGACTCACTTTCGGCCCTTCATTTGAAAACAACTATAAAAATATATAATCTTTTGGTATAAAGTTATTAATATTTTTCTCAAAACTAATTATGTTATGTAAACAAGGACACACATGTCAAAACAATAAATCTAATTATGTACTTATCAAGGGACAATTAAGCAACGATTTTTGGAGTATTTGAAAAAGGCAAATTTGCCAAATTGTAAAGTTGCCCCACATAGTTTACTTTTTGTAACTTTTAGACAAAAAATTGGAAAAACTACACCAACACCCCCTCTTGCTTTTCATACGTTGTGCACAAAAAATATTTCCCATTTGAAACAAAAGAATTTGAGTATAAATAAAATTAAAAGTCTCACTAAACATGATTATGGTCGGTTCATATAACTATTTTTTTGTTTTTTAAGTGATTATAGGTGCATAGATTAACAAGAGTTGTATAGTGCACTTATAGGTAGTGTTTGACTTATATAACGATAGCTAGTAAGGATGTAGAGTTTACGTTTATAGAACCGTCTCATTCATTATACTTAAAGCACTACGTATCATATGTTAACTCTTATTTTTAACCGCATTCACTTACGATCATTGTAACTTAAATATTAACTTTATATTTAAGGCGTTATTTTTCTTATTTTTTAACCGCATTCACTTAAGATCATTGTAACTTAAATGTTAACTTTACATTTAAGGCGTTACTTTTATGCATAGTAAAGAAAATCATTTGACATGTGACTCGTCAACTTTAAGAGGGATCAAAATGTGTAGTTTTTTGTTTGGTTGACCCATCAATTTGTTGTCACTTTGTGGAGATTGTTCATTGTTTATTGAGAAAAACGATAGCCTTAAATCATTTTTTATAGAAAATGAATTTCATTTCAATTCTCAAATAATATTTATGTGGTTGGTGTTTTTTAAGTGACTTGTTTTTTCACAAAAGGTAATTAGTTATATAACAAATAATATCATGTTAGTGAAAATAATGTTCGATTCTAAAATCATTAACATTTTGCATGTGATTGTCAACATGTCAACATGTTAACATACAATTAATCATTACCTAATAATAATCTAGGTAAATCTTAGTTAATCCGATAAACCTTGTTTGATGCTTGTGAATTGACAATTAGTAATGTCTTGAATATTGCTCATTGCTTGTTAATGGTCAAACGATAACATATTTGCATACAATCAATCTCATTAGTTTCGGTCGATATTTGTGATTGTTACATATACCAACAAATTAAGATAATCGTGAATAATGGTCTTAAAGCAACAAAACTAATGAGAATAAAAGATATTAGCATGTTTTATTCGATTCCTTGGGAAGAAACACATTTACACAACAACTACATTGTTTAAGTGGACTTGACTATGTAGGATCATGAAATTCAATATAACAACAAATGTATTATTCTTCAACAAATAAATAGATGGATAGATAAACAAACAATAATACATACAAGTAATATAATAAATAGATGGGATATTCAATTCCTGTAAGTTGCAGATGTATGAGTATTTATAAATATATTAGTTTGTTGTTACAGCAATAAACAATATAATATAATATAATATAATAAAATTACAATTAATTTAGATGGTTATCCTGCCATATTATAAGATAACTAAGAAGTATACAACTTTATATTTAGAAATACTGTTAATAATAATAATAAAAAAATGCATGACTTAGACCGATGGTCATCAATCTCTTTCGGAACTTGGACCCCATAACAAGCTCCACTAGCATCATTCCTCTTCTTACAATATCCATTAGCAATTTGATAATTTTTTTAAGAAACCTAATCATACCATTAATTATATACTATATAAATAAAAGCTAGCTTTTAATACCATTTAGAAAAACAATCATACCATTAACTCTACATTATAGAGCTCTTACATAAATGCATTGTAAGTTTGTAACATCACATTATAAAAAAAATTATATAATTTAGTTATCTAATCGTATAAGCATCTTGCTTAAGGTTTTTTTAATACACCGCCTTTTTCAAAAAAAAAAAAATCTAATCGTATAAGCGTATCTTTTGTTATATTCCATTAAATATAGCCACACCATGTACAAGTATTTATATTGTTCTCGCGTGTCTATATAAAATTGATTATATATCTCATCTTCATTTATGGTTTTGATGTTTAAAACAAAAGAAAAGAAGAACACTTTTGAAGTGGGGAAATGGCATGAGAGCCATGGCCAAGAAACCAATAGAAGCTCCACTTTATAACTAAACGCTCCTTGGTTTCTCTTTTCAGAACTTAAGAAATAAAATATAAGTACATCGGGATTATAAAATTTTACAATCAAGTACAAAAAAATAAAAAAAAATTATATATTTTTTATTATATGTATTTTTTAATTTAAAGGAAGATACATCTCTCCCACTCTTTCTTTCTCTAGTCTACTCGTTTGATTTGATATGTATCGCCATCATACAATTTGAAAGATTGTCATATACCGAGTTAAATGATATATCATGAATATTCTTGATGGGCGATGAAATAGATAAAACAACGTGGATATATTCGTTACAGTAAAATGGGCTATTTGATAACTTCTGAATGACTATGTGTTGAATTATTAAGATGTCTGAATCATAAATTGATTAACCAGTAAGAGGTTTGAACTGTTAAGAGTCAGTATAATACTTAACCATTCAGAGACAAATGTCTGACCAATTCAGATAAAAGATATTAAATTATTAACCATTCAGACTTAATACCATTCAGACATCTGCTCGCGAAACAAACAGTTCTAATCAGTAAGAGCTAGTCTGAACCATTAAGAGCTGAAACAAACAGCCTCAGAAGAGTCTCAAAGAGAACTTGGTTTAAGGGTAAGACCATGATCATAGTTATAAAATTGTATGTTTTATTCACTATATTAAGGTTTTGTTTTTAACAATCACATAATAACTTCTTGAAAAGTTCATATTGGTAAATGCTTAATTGTAGAGTTATGGTGATATACACTATGTTTGTGCTTCATGTCAAGACTAGTAAAACAATGGAGTCTATCCAACCTAGTGTTGAGTATGAAGCCAACTTGACAAATTGACATTATTGAGTGTGAAACCAACTTGACAACTTGATCAAGTTGAGGTCAGATTACAGGATAAGAGGATTATATCCACAGGGTTATCCAATCTTCCTGTGATCCATAATTCACGGATCTTGTCTTTCTCTTTCTTCAATCTCTATATAAGAGATTCATATGTATTGTAAAACTTGTACCTCATCCAAGCTAAATATAAACTCTTAGTTACCCGTGGACGTAGGTCAGTTTAGACCGAACCACGTTAAATCCTTGTGTTCTTAAGTGATAGTGAGTGAGAGAGTGTGGTCCAAGTGTTCAGTTGTTCGTGTGTATTCCGCAATTCGTGTTCAACGGGTGTTGTCGATCCTAACAACTGGTATCAGAGCTCAGGCTCTTGTTGTTGAACCGAACAGAAACCGAACAGAAACGAAGGTGTAGAAGGAGAAGATACTGACCTGTGAAACCGGAACTAGGGTTCCGATCAGAAGGCGATCAGAAACCATCAGAAACCATCAGTTCCGATCAGAAGCCATCAGTTTCGCCTCCACCGCCATCAGAACCGCCTCCAACATCATCAGAATCGTCTCCACAGCCGTCAGAACCGCCGGCAGAACCGCCGGTCATCTTCCCGCCGCCAGCCGCCGCCTAGGGTTTCGAATTAGAAACCATTGTTGCCAAATATCGCATCTAGGGTTTCAAAATCGAAGGTTTAAGGTTTCGATTTTGCTTGGGGTTCGCTGGATTTCAGAAGGAAAGAAGTTTTTTTCTTTGTTCTGTGCGTAGGAAGAAGAAGAAAGACAGGCGTGTTTTATTTTGGTGGAGAAGTAAAGGTTTTCAATTTGACCAGAAGGCCCCTCAACTTTAAAAGAAAATTGGGTTTAGTTCTTTTTTATTTAATCCTTTGGCAGTACTAGCCAAACTTTTATTTTTTCAAAGAACTAAAGTTTTTTTTTTTGGGGGCATTAGGCAGAAGGTTTAAAATTTTCAAGATCAGTTTTTTTTTCGGTTAAACCAGCAAATTTTCAGAGTATCGTTTCGTTGAAGATCGAAGAAACAGAACCGTAGATGTCACACCCCCAAAATCCACACGCGGAGTATCACCGCTTGGGAGCGTGACTGACCAGGATCAAGCCATCAATCATATTGAACATAGTATATAATAATCGAAGTAGTTCGTAAATCCCAATTCAATACAATTGATGTTCAAACCAAACATAGTTTAAGTAGCGGAAGCATAATATGAAAACCCAATGTATGTAATAAGTTCAAGTGTTATAAAGTGTAACAAAACATCCAATCCATGCTCCACAACGACCTGCTCCAACCTGTGCAAGCTCCATATGTACCTAAGGTCCTGCAAGGCATGCAGTAGGGAGTCAACAACTAGTTGAGCGAGTTCACAGTTAATAGTTCAGTAATCGTAATAGTATAGTAAGCCTTGTGTTCGTTCATTAAGTCATGTATCGTATTTAGTTCGTATCGCGGCCCTCCAGGCATGTATGCGAAGATTAGGGAATGTTTCCAAGTATTCTAGACTAGGTATATTTGTATCGCGGCCACCCGGCACCTGTGCGAAGTTTTGTGTATAGTTCGTAGCCTTCCTAGGCATGTGTGCGAAGATTAGTCATATTATCGCAGCCAACCCCGGCGTGTATACGAAGATCAGTTCTATAAGTATCACTAGTCTAGTCGTATCTTATCAATAACCCATCCTCACCCGAGGACCATATAACTAAGTTCCATAAGCTAGGTAAGTACAAGTAAATAATCCAAACCCATTCCCACCCTGGGAACCCCATGCCTTGGCTGTGTGAACTCACCTTGGTTTGCTCGGTATGCTAAAGAATACGCACGCTCACAGTAATCAGTCAAGTCCTATAGTGTGCATGTATTCACAATCAGTTCAAAATCATAAAGGTTCGCATGCAAGTCTATATCACATCATGCAACACATAAACAGGTTGTCACATTCATAACATTCATGCTTCACACACGTGTCTTTCACATGTTGCTGTAACATTGTTATTCCTTAGCACGCTTGACAGAACCATGTAAACTAACAGAAGTTAACAACCCTTAGGGTTAACATATTAAGTCGGACAAGTATAACACTCATAGAAGTTGGACAACATGCTTCACATTAAAAAGTCGGACATCATCATATATATATATATCATTCAATTCAAAACCTCGGACATCATGGGCTTCACTAAAACTCGGACATCATGGGCTTCATAAGTTCGGACCCCTTGATACATTAACAAAACTCGGACAAGGCTTTTAAGGCCTAAAACTCGGACCAAAGGGTCTTGTTACAAAAGGTCGGACATGTTTACATATATATAAAAGTCGGACAAGAGGGGGGGGCTTCCCTGGTTAAAAAACTCGGGCAAGGGGTGGCTACCCGACAAAACTCGGACCCCTTCCCTTGCCTACTAAAACTCGGACCCATAATGTTGTACAAAGCTCGGACAACAATTAGTCCTTGGCAAAAGTCGGACTAAGTTACAAGGCAGAAACTCGGACTATGTTTTGAGTTTAAAGGTCGGACCTTATCACCATGCTAAAAGTCGGACCTCCTTTATAATCATACAAAAAAATTCGGACAACCATTATACCATTTAAAGTTCGGACAAGGTATAGGTAATCAAAACTCGGACATAAAGCTCGGACTTTACATCACATTTAAAATTCGGACTTGTATGATTCACAAAACTCAGACTACCAATCAGTCATACCTACGAATAATCAAGTTCAGTGTAATTGTAACAGTTACGTTTTCACGTTTAAGAAACCCTAATTTCATTGTCCCTGTAATGCAGTAATCCAATTATCAAATCAATCATTCTACATATCATGTATCTTAATCATCAGGCAATCGATTATACGACTAATCAACATCATTATCACAATAATCAGAATCCAATCAATAATCACAGAATATCATATGAAGAACTAGGGTTTTAACATGAATCAATCAATCAATGATTAACATCAAACAATGATTAAACAATTACCTTGAATTGATTCTAGATAAAGTGAGGAAATCAAGAGTGATGAAGAACTTGTGCCAATGATGAAGATGATGATTGCCAGAGAGAATCAGAGAATATGAAAGTACGTGCTTTGTTTCTTTGGTGATGATTAGTGAAAGGGATTAGGGTTAAGAATGATTAGAGTTTCACTAATTACTCTATACATCCCTAAGTATCATATTTTACATAAGTACACCATCTCAAAACAGTTTCACCACCAAGTTCATACATTTAACAACACTTAACACATAACCATGCACAAGCACAATACACTTTATTGTATCAAAACGTATACAATTACAAAGCAACCAATTGTGCAAATAAACAACTAATCAAACAATGAACGTGCAATAAATGCGAAAGTGGAATCTCGGAAACTCGAGTTGTCACAGTAGACCGGTGCTTGTTTCGGTTGTTTCAGTTGGATTTTCGGTTTATATTTCGATTTAAATTTCGGTTAGTTGTGTTTGTTAACATGGCAGAAGACGGGAAAGTTCAAATCGATAAGTTTAACGGTATAGATTTTAGCTGGTGGAAGATGCAGATTGAGGCACTATTGGTTCAAAAAGATCTTGATATTGTGTTAACAGGAGTTAGACCAGAAAGGGTGGAACCAGCAGATTGGGAATCAAAAGACAGGAAAGCCACGGCAGTTGTTACATTGGCGTTATCAAAGACTGTGGCATTCAACATCATGAAGGAAACCACAACAAGTGGTATGATGTTAGCCCTATCTAACATGTACGAGAAGCCTTCGGCAGCTAATAAGATCTTTCTGATTCGAGAGCTGGTGAATACTAGGATGAGGGAAGGCAGTTCAGTCACAGAGCACATCAACAAATTGAATTCGATTTTGGCCAGACTTGCGTCAGTGGGCATCAAATTCGAAGATGAAGTTCAAGCTTTGCTACTGTTATCTTCTTTGCCAGACAGTTGGTCCGGAACTGTTACTGCGATTTCCAGTTCATCAGGTACCAGCGGATTTACTTTTAAAGGGATTCGTGATCTTATTCTGAGCGAGGACGTCAGAAGAAGAAGTTCGAGTGGATCGTCGAGTGAATTACTGAATGTTGGTAGAGGGAGGAAGAATAACAGAGATAGTCGGAGCAGGAACAAAAATAGGAGTCAGTCTAGGGCTCGAGGTGATGTAACCTGTTGGAACTGTAAAGAGTGGGACATTTTAGGAATCAATGTCCAAATGAGAATATAGAAGTTAATGCTGCAGTAGCCCACTCAGATGATGATGGTTTGATCTGTAGTGTGGAGAGCAGTGTGGATTCCTGGGTTATGGATTCGGGTGCTTCATTTCATGCTACCCACAGCAGTGAAGCACTGCGAAATCTGAAAGAAGGTGATTTTGGTAAGGTAAGACTTGCAAACAATGAGGTTCTTGATGTGACGAGCATGGGTGACTTAGATCTGAAGACGCTAGTCGGTTCATGGACTTTGAAGGATGTCAGGGTGATTCCAAGCTTAAAGAAACAATTAATTTCTGTTGGGCAGTTGGATGAACAGGGGCACGAGGTTAAGTTCAGGAACGAGCAGTGGAAGGTTCTAAAGGGAAATCTAGTCGTAGCTCGAGGAAAGAAACGGGGTTCGCTGTATATGGTCAGTTTACCGTCTGAGGGAGTAATTGTCCCAGTTCAGAAGAAGACCAAGATCAGTTTAGCATGCGATTACTGAGGAAGCTAGGTAGGTTGTGTCGTTTACTGGTTTCCCTGGGGTGTCACATCATCCCCTCGTTGATTTGGAATTTCGTCCCGAAATTCTGCAGTAGTAGCTTCAGCCTCAGTAGTGGTTGCACGGTTTTCGAATAACTGGGGATACTTGAGTTCCATTTGATCTTCTTGTTCCCAGGTATACTCTGGGCCATGACGGGAGTTCCAACGAACTCGTACAAGAGGTATTCTAGTGTTCTTGAGGACCTTGACATCCCGGTCCGTGATTTCAACTGGTTCCTCGACGAACTGCAACCGCTCGTCGATAGTGAGTTCCTTAAAAGGAACTATGAGGGTCTCATCTGACAGACACTTCTTCAGATTCGACACGTGGAATACGTTGTGAATTGCACCGAGTTCAGCTTGTAGGTTTAGTCTGTAGGCCACTTTGCCTATTCTTTCAGTGATTTCGAACGGTCCAACGTACCGTGGATTTAGTTTGCCCCGTTTACCAAAACGAACCACACCCTTCCAGGGTGAGACTTTGAGTAGCACTCGATCCCCAACTTGGAACTCGAGCGGTTTTCTGCGTTTATCAGCGTAGCTTTTCTGGCGATCACGAGCTGCCGCCATGCGTTGTCGTATCTGTGCAATTCGTTCGGTAGCGTCAACTACCATTTCTGGACCTGTAATCTGACTATCCCCCACCTCTGCCCAACAGAGAGGTGACCGGCATTTACGTCCGTACAATGCCTCGAATGGAGCGGCTTGTATGCTGGTGTGGTAACTGTTGTTGTATGAAAACTCCACTAAAGGGAGATGCTTTTCCCAGCTGTTGCCGAAATCGATAACACATGCCCGAAGCATGTCTTCTAGGGTTTGGATAGTGCGCTCAGACTGCCCATCCGTCTGAGGGTGGTAGGCTGTGCTCATGTCTAATCGAGAGCCAAAAGCTTTGTGCATTGCTTGCCATAGTTCTGAAGTGAATCGTGTGTCCCGATCCGAAATGATAGAGGTGGGCACCCCGTGCCTTGAGACTACTTCTTTCAAGTATATGTCTGCTAGTGTGGAAAACTTGTCTGTTTCTTTGATTGCCAGGAAATGAGCAGACTTGGTGAGTCGATCCACGATCACCCAAATAGTATCGTTCCCACGCTGGGATCTAGGTAGGCTTGTAACGAAATCCATGGAAATTTCCTCCCATTTCCACTGTGGTATCTTTGGTTGCTGAAGTAAGCATGCTGGTTTGATACTCTGCCTTGACTCTTGCACAAGTCAAGCACTTGCTGACATAGGTAGCGATGTGGGCCTTCATGCTAGGCCACCAATAAGTAGTTCTGATGTCATGGTACATTTTATCCGAACCTGGATGTACCGAATAGCGAGACTTATGAGCTTCATCCATCACAAGTTCTCGTAAACCGCCATAAAGTGGGACCCAAACACGTCCTGTTACATAGTAGGCGCCGTCTTCCTTCTGTTCTAATCGTTGCCTTGATCCGCGTAAGGCTTCAGCCTTGACGTTTTCTGGTTTCAATGCTTCCACCTGAGCATCTCGTATCTGTGCAGGAAGATCAGACTGAATCGTGAGCTGTAAGGCTCGTACGCGCCTAGGTAGGGTGTCTTTTCGACTGAGAGCGTCAGCCACAACATTGGCTTTGCCTGGATGGTACTTGATGGCGCATTCGTAATCATTAAGTAACTCGACCCATCGTCGTTGACGCATGTTCAATTCCTTCTGCTTGAAAATATGCTCGAGACTCCTGTGATCGGTGTAAATAGTGCACTTGGTACCGTACAAGTAGTGTCGCCATATCTTAAGCGCAAAACAACAGCTCCCAGCTCTAAATCGTGCGTCGTGTAATTCCGTTCATGAACTTTGAGTTGTCGTGAAGCGTAGGCAATAATTTTATCACGCTGCATCAATACACAACCAAGCCCCTGTATCAATGCGTCACAATAGACCACAAAATCATCCGTGCCCTCTGGCAATGAGAGAATAGGTGCGCTGCATAGTCTATCCTTCAGGTACTGAAAAGCCGTTTCTTGTGTATTACTCCAACGATAGGTAACACCTTTCTGTGTCAGCATTGTAAGCGGTTGTGCGATCTTGGAGAAGTCTTTAATAAATCGTCTGTAATACCCCGCCAAACCCAAGAATTGGCGTATTTCCGTTGGTGTACGCGGTGCAGGCCAGTTCCGTATCGAATCTACCTTGGATGGATCTACATGAATCCCATCCCGGTTCACCACATGGCCTAGAAAGTGGACTTCTCGAAGCCAGAAGTCGCATTTTGAAAACTTTGCGTACAGTTGCTCCTTTCGAAGAAGTTCCAAGATAAGTCGTAAGTGCTGCTCGTGTTCCTCATGACTCTTGGAGTAGATCAGGATGTCGCCGATGAAAACAATGACGAACTTGTCTAGATAGGGTTTACACACCCTATTCATAAGATCCATGAAAACTGCAGGCGCGTTCGTAAGCCCGAATGGCATGACAAGAAACTCGTAGTGACCGTAGCGAGTTCTGAAAGCTGTTTTGGAGACGTCCTCATCCCGGACTCTCAGCTGATGATACCCTGACCTCAAGTCTATCTTGGAGTAGTAACTCGACCCTTGCAACTGGTCGAATAAGTCGTCAATACGTGGTAGAGGATAGCGGTTCTTCACTGTCACCTTGTTTAGTTCGCGGTAATCTATGCACATCCTGAAGGTACCGTCCTTCTTTTTCACGAATAACACTGGAGCTCCCCAAGGCGAAGAGCTTGGACGTATAAAGCCCTTTTCCAAGAGCTCTTGTAGCTGCTTTGACAGTTCTTCCAGTTCAGTTGGAGCTAAACGATACGGTGCGCGAGCTATAGGTGCTGCTCCTGGAGCTAGTTCGACTTGAAAATCGACCTGACGATGAGGCGGTAGACCAGGTAAATCTTCTGGAAACACTTGAGGAAATTCGCGTACCACAGGAATATCCTTTATTCTTTTCTCTTTTGCTGATGCATCAGTAACTAGTGCCAAAATGGCAGTGTGCCCCTTTCGTAAACACTTTTGGGCCTTCAGGAAGGAGATGATGCCAACCACAGCACCACTCTTGTCGCCTTGAACTTCGAGAGGTTCTTGACCAGAACGGGGAATACGAATGACCTTTTCTTTACATAGGATCTCCGCTTGCTGCTTGGATAACCAATCCATACCAACGACGATGTCGAAACTACCCAGAACTATAGGGATAAGGTCGATGGAGAAATTCTGACCGGCGAGGATAAGATTACAACCCTGAACTATATGTGTGGCCTCTAGACTTTTACCATTAGCTAACTCTACGACATGTTTGGTATTTAGGGGAATGGTGCACGTTTTAACATTTGACTAACCTTAAGAGACACATAACTTGTATCCGCACCCGAATCAAACAAAACAGTAACGTAAATGTTGTCGAGAAGAAACTTACCCATGACCACGTTAGGATCGTTCCTTGCGTCACCTCGACCCAGCACAAAAGCACGACCCCTAGCTTCATTACCGTTATTGTTCCCACCGTTGTTATTACCATTGCCTTGGTTGTTGTTGTTGTTGCGATTCTGGTTCTGGTTTATCTGGGGGCAATCACGCCTGAAATGACCTTCAGCCCCACACTGAAAACATCCCTTGTTGCCCCGCTGTTGCTGCTGCTGCGGTTTTTGTGGGGCTGGTGGTGGGAGTTGCTGATTCTGATTTGCAGGGCGCGAACTCCTGCAGTCTTTAGCTTCATGCCCTATCTTGAGACATCTCTGACAACGCTCCTTCCGACACCGTCCACTGTGGTGTCTGGTGCACCTATTACACAATGGGTGAATTCCCCGATATCCACCCTGCCCCTGACCACCAGAAGATTGCTGACCCAGACTCTGGTAGTCATTTATCTTGCGCTGCTGTGCTTGAGAGTGAACTGAGACTGAACCTTTACTGGAATCCCCATCCCACTTTCTTTTGTTGTCACTAAGAGTAGCAGAAGTAGTAACAGTAGTAGTGGTAGCGCTGATGCGTTTTGGCAGCTTGTTCTGTTCCACTGCCTGATCCGTGAGACGATGAGCAAGGCGTTGAATAGCCTGGATATTGTCAAGATTAGCCGATGTCACATGGCTCTGAATTTCTAGCGCTAACCCCTTGAGATACAACTCAATGCGCTTAATTGGAGGGTCCACCATAATTGGACACAGCACGGCCAACTCGGTTGACCTTTTGGTATAAGCTTCAATTTCCGACCCTGTCATTTTCAGATGGTAAAACTCATCTTCCAACTTGTGGATGTCTTCCTGTGTGCAGTATTCCCTTTTGATCAGTTCCTTGAAATCATTCCAAGGGGTGGCGTTAGCAGCTGCCAACCCTAGGATCTGTACTTGCGCGTTCCACCAAGTTAGCGCTATTCCTTCGAGAGTGCCAGTGGCGTACTTCACCCTGCGAGCCTCAGGGCATTCACACATTTCAAATACTGACTCTAGCTTCTCAAACCAATGGAGGAGTCCCACTGCCCCCTCGGTGCCACTGAATGTACTTGGACGACAGTCCATGAAGTTCTTGAAAGTGCAGACGGGCTGCTGAGCGTGTTGACCTGCTGGTGCAGCTGCAAGTGCCGCAGCTACTTGTTCAGCAATGAGAGCCGTCAACTGGGCTTGTGTCATGTTAATGCGTCCAGCCATTGTTCTTCATAGTAAAAGTAGTGTAAGTGAGAATGGTTCGCGAGTAGTGCGATGACAGAAGAGTGTAAGCACATAGGTGTTCTCATGTAATGACGTATAGTAGGCAATGTAATCTAAGCATACTGCGAGCAAAGTTCTATGTAGTTCTAACAAGCAGGTAATAAACATAAACCTTATTACCTAGGATGTTGAGTCTTGCACGTGGAGCGAAGCGTCGTTGTGGATCATTGAGAGCACTGTTCTGGTTATAGTCTGGTTTTAATAAAAACGTTTTCCCATATTAAAACCAAGTTCTCTATAACCAATGGCTCTGATACCAATCTGTCACACCCCCAAAATCCACACGCGGAGTATCACCGCTTGGGAGCGTGACTGACCAGGATCAAGCCATCAATCATATTGAACATAGTATATAATAATCGAAGTAGTTCGTAAAAACCCAATTCAATACAATTGATGTTCAAACCAAACATAGTTTAAGTAGCGGAAGCATAATATGAAAACCCAATGTATGTAATAAGTTCAAGTGTTATAAAGTGTAACAAAACATCCAATCCATGCTCCACAACGACCTGCTCCTCCCTGTGCAAGCTCCATATGTACCTAAGGTCCTGCAAGGCATGCAGCAGAGAGTCAACAACTAGTTGAGCGAGTTCACAGTTAATAGTTCAGTAATCGTAATAGTATAGTAAGCCTTGTGTTCGTTCATTAAGTCATGTATCGTATTTAGTTCGTATCGCGGCCCTCCAGGCATGTATGCGAAGATTAGGGAATGTTTCCAAGTATTCTAGACTAGGTATATTTGTATCGCGGCCACCCGGCACCTGTGCGAAGTTTGGTGTATAGTTCGTAGCCTTCCTAGGCATGTGTGCGAAGATTAGTCATATTATCACAGCCAACCCCGGCGTGTATGCGAAGATCAGTTCTATAAGTATCACTAGTCTAGTCGTATCTTATCAATAACCCATCCTCACCCGAGGACCATATAACTAAGTTCCATAAGCTAGGTAAGTACAAGTAAATAATCCAAACCCATTCCCACCCTGGGAACCCCATGCCTTGGCTGTGTGAACTCACCTTGGTTTGCTCGGTATGCTAAAGAATACGCACGCTCACAGTAATCAGTCAAGTCCTATAGTGTGCATGTATTCACAATCAGTTCAAAATCATAAAGGTTCGCATGCAAGTCTATATCACATCATGCAACACATAAACAGGTTGTCACATTCATAACATTCATGCTTCACACACGTGTCTTTCACATGTTGCTGTAACATTGTTATTCCTTAGCACGCTTGACAGAACCATGTAAACTAACAGAAGTTAACAACCCTTAGGGTTAACATATTAAGTCGGACAAGTATAACACTCATAGAAGTTGGACAACATGCTTCACATTAAAAAGTCGGACATCATCATATATATATATATATCATTCAATTCAAAACCTCGGACATCATGGGCTTCACTAAAACTCGGACATCATGGGCTTCATAAGTTCGGACCCCTTGATACATTAACAAAACTCGGACAAGGCTTTTAAGGCCTAAAACTCGGACCAAAGGGTCTTGTTACAAAAGGTCGGACATGTTTACATATATATAAAAGTCGGACAAGAGGGGGGGGGGGCTTCCCTGGTTAAAAAACTCGGGCAAGGGGTGGCTACCCCACAAAACTCGGACCCCTTCCCTTGCCTACTAAAACTCGGACCCATAATGTTGTACAAAGCTCGGATAACCATTAGTCCTTAGCAAAAGTCGGACTAAGTTACAAGGCAGAAACTCGGACTATGTTTTGAGTTTAAAGGTCGGACCTTATCACCATGCTAAAAGTCGGACCTCCTTTATAATCATACAAAAAAATTCGGACAACCATTATACCATTTAAAGTTCGGACAAGGTATAGGTAATCAAAACTCGGACATAAAGCTCGGACTTTACATCACATTTAAAATTCGGACTTGTATCATTCACAAAACTCAGACTACCAATCAGTCATACCTACGAATAATCAAGTTCAGTGTAATTGTAACAGTTACGTTTTCACGTTTAAGAAACCCTAATTTCATTGTCCCTGTAATGCAGTAATCCAATTATCAAATCAATCATTCTACATATCATGTATCTTAATCATCAGGCAATCGATTATACGACTAATCAACATCATTATCACAATAATCAGAATCTAATCAATAATCACAGAATATCATATGAAGAACTAGGGTTTTAACATGAATCAATCAATCAACGATTAACATCAAACAATGATTAAACAATTACCTTGAATTGATTCTAGATAAAGTGAGGAAATCAAGAGTGATGAAGAACTTGTGCCGATGATGAAGATGATGATTGCCAGAGAGAATCAGAGAATATGAAAGTACGTGCTTTGTTTCTTTGGTGATGATTAGTGAAAGGGATTAGGGTTAAGAATGATTAGAGTTTCACTAATTACTCTATACATCCCTAAGTATCATATTTTACATAAGTACACCATCTCAAAACAGTTTCACAGTTTCACCACCAAGTTCATACATTTGACAACACTTAACACATAACCATGCACAATCACAATACACTTTATTGTATCAAAACGTATACAATTACAAAGCAACCAATTGTGCAAATAAACAACTAATCAAACAATGAACGTGCAATAAATGCGAAAGTGGAATCTCGGAAACTCGAGTTGTCACAGTAGACCAGTGCTTGTTTCGGTTGTTTCAGTTGGATTTTCGGTTTATATTTCGATTTAAATTTCGGTTAGTTGTGTTTGTTAACATGGCAGAAGACGGGAAAGTTCAAATCGATAAGTTTAACGGTACAGATTTTAGCTGGTGGAAGATGCAGATTGAGGCACTATTGGTTCAAAAAGATCTTGATATTGTGTTAACATGAGTTAGACCAGAAAGGGTGGAACCAGCAGATTGGGAATCAAAAGACAGGAAAGCCACGGCAGTTGTTACATTGGCGTTATCAAAGACTGTGGCATTCAACATCATGAAGGAAACCACAACAAGTGGTATGATGTTAGCCCTATCTAACATGTACGAGAAGCCTTCGGCAGCTAATAAGATCTTTCTGATTCGAGAGCTGGTGAATACTAGGATGAGGGAAGGCAGTTCAGTCACAGAGCACATCAACAAATTGAATTCGATTTTGGCCAGACTTGCGTCAGTGGGCATCAAATTCGAAGATGAAGTTCAAGCTTTGCTACTGTTATCTTCTTTGCCAGACAGTTGGTCCGGAACTGTTACAGCGATTTCCAGTTCATCAGGTACCAGCGGATTTACTTTTGAAGGGATTCGTGATCTTATTCTGAGCGAGGACGTCAGAAGAAGAAGTTCGAGTGGATCGTCGAGTGAATAACTGAATGTTGGTAGAGGAAGGAAGAATAACAGAGATAGTCGGAGCAGGAACAAAAATAGGAGTCAGTCTAGGGCTCGAGGTGATGTAACCTGTTGGAACTGTAAAGAATGGGACATTTTAGGAATCAATGTCCAAATGAGAATAAAGAAGTTAATGCTGCAGTAGCCCACTCAGATGATGATGGTTTGATCTGTAGTGTGGAGAGCAGTGTGGATTCCTGGGTTATGGATTCGGGTGCTTCATTTCATGCTACCCACAGCAGTGAAGCACTGCGAAATCTGAAAGAAGGTGATTTTGGTAAGGTAAGACTTGCAAACAATGAGGTTCTTGATGTGACGAGCATGGGTGACTTAGATCTGAAGACTCTAGTCGGTTCATGGACTTTGAAGGATGTCAGGGTGATTCCAAGCTTAAAGGAACAATTAATTTCTATTGGGCAGTTGGATGAATAGGGGCACGAGGTTAAGTTCAGGAACGGGCAGTGGAAGGTTCTAAAGGGAAATCTAGTCGTAGCTCGAGGAAAGAAACGGGGTTCGCTGTATATGGTCAGTTTACCGTCTGAGGGAGTAACTGTCCCAGTTCAGAAGAAGACCAAGATCCGGTTCACAAAATCTCGTGGGCAGAAGAAGGTTTGTTTTGCAGGAGACAAACCCAGAGCCACAGGTCAGATTCAGGATGAACGTGCTGGAAAAGGTTCAGTAAAACCAGTCAGGGGCATTCGTGGCAGTGGGAGCACGGGACGTGCTTCAGTCAGAGTTACCAGATGATAGTGGGTTAAGAGAACCAGTATTCCAGCTGTCAAAGTCTCTCCAGTTGATAATCTGCTTTATTTGGAGAGTGTTAGTTCTCAGGTTCTCTCAGAATCCGGCAGTTCGTGTCAGTGGGAACCGGTAGAGACAGAGAACGAGTCAGGGGCAGATTCAGCCATGACTGATGAGTTGAGGCTCAGTGGAAGCTTCAACGGGCCTTCAAGTTAATTGAAGAAAAGGCCGGGGTAACTAGGAAGGAGCTAAGAGCTAAAGTTTTTACAGAGATACAAATACACAGTTGAAGCACAGGTGAAGATTATCCCATGGATTCAAGTGGGAGATTGTTGAGTATGAAGCCAACTTGACAAATTGACATTATTGAGTGTGAAACCAACTTGACAACTTGATCAAGTTGAGGTCAGATTACAGGATAAGAGGATGATATCCACAGGGTTATCCAATCTTTCTGTGATCCATAATTCACGGATCTTGTCTTTCTCTTTCTTCAATCTCTATATAAGAGATTCATATGTATTGTAAAACTTGTACCTCATCCAAGCTAAATATAAACTCTTAGTTACCTGTGGACGTAGGTCAGTTTAGACCGAACCACGTTAAATCCTTGTGTTCTTAAGTGATAGTGAGTGAGAGAGTGTGGTCCAAGTGTTCAGTTGTTCGTGTGTATTCCGCAATTCGTGTTCAACGGGTGTTGTCGATCCTAACACCTAGTGTACATCTATTGCTCATGACTAATGTCATATTATATTATGGTAATACTATATGTGACTTTGAGAAATCATCAATGGATTTTGCATCACAATGCTAAAAGACACAAGTATTGCTCTCATACCATGTTGTAACACTTATGCTACAACCATGATATAATCCAAATTTCCCTGTTATCTAACAATCTTTGTAATAATTTTCTACCGGTAGTACTCTAACAGAATCCCCTATGCTTTTTACTCTATGTAGCACATCACTTCTTTTGTCGGTAACAAACGTCGGATTCACCTATAGAGTTACGTTAATCATCTTTATTCTTTTAAAAATCGTTGTAGATGTTTCACAACAAGAAAACATTTACTGTATTCGGTTTATGAATTGTATCACACAATAAGCTCAAACCATGTAATTAGTTGATCAAACATACAAAAATGGATAAACGTTTATTTATTTTTATTTTCTAAAGAAAGATGTATAAGTGTTGATTGGAGGTGGGTAGGGTTTTTTAGCAGCTTTAAAAGAATTGAAGGTGGAGGTGGTTTCACCTTGGGTTCCATGTTTGTCTTTCCCCTTTTTGATAAGAAAACAACAGTCACTTAAACACACTTAATTGTATTTTACTGTTTTTATATAATTATATTATGTAAAATCATAGTCCGTTTTGTTATTATATGAGCTATGCAACTAATACATTAATAAATGAAAATAGAATCACAAACAAAAACATTCAAAATATTGATCTAACATAGTAACATGCAACAATCATAATATTGTTACCTGGATAGTATTTGAAACTCCGTAAGATATTATATATTATTAACAGACTATATATACGAAGAAATATATCTAGAAAAACAAATTAAATAATATATGTTAGTTTTTAGTTATATAAACCGTAAGTAATATATATTTTCTATTTCATAAATCAGCCTCATTAGTATCCAAACTAGCTAGATCAAAGACCATAACATAAAGAAAACCTTGGAGACATGTTTTTCTTTATTTTTAGAAAAGAAGAAAAAACAAGGCTGCAAAGGATATTATAAAATACAATTTATATATTATTTTCATGAGAAAGCATGCCCCCATTCATTGAGAACAATTATGACCGTATATGTGTATAATCAATAAAAATATATTACTAGTATTAATGTTCTCTACTTGATTAACCGTATAATTAAAACAATAGTATTAGTATTAATGTCCTTTACTTGATTAATCGTATAATTACAATAAGAGTAGTAACTCTACGTTACGCAACCAATGATCTCCAGATCAATTTTTTTGGGGGAGGTGGGAAGGTTTACCCACTTATGTGGGGTTTCTGCCCAAGAAGTCTCAGGGTCGAATCCTTACAGGGGGCGAGCTGTGGCACCGGTTCAACCTGGCAGTAATATATATGCCTATTGCAGGATTCCTACTTGAGACCTGGGTGATCAAAGGCCAAAGGCCTAACCAGGTGATCTAGTCGTCAAAAAAAAAAAAAAAGTAACTCTACGTTATAGTAATAATTAACAGAAAGATCTTAATACAAAGTCGGTTTTAGGTAAAAACTATGATAATCACATAAATACTTGCACAATAAAATCTATATAAAGGATGTGATTAAACTATTTTCATCAGAAACAGTGAGCTATGTATAAAGAGTAAAATGTTCTACATAAACTCCACTTATTCGGCGGGACTTTTGTTGTCAAGAAAGATGATTAACATGGATATATAGTGTGATCATGTCCCTTTCCTACCCTCATTTTCTAATCGTCCTATTCATTTGACTAACCTACTCTATAAAATAGGTGAGATTTGAATTTAGCTGTTTAAATGTCATGTTTGAATATCATAGGTGCTATCATATCATATGTAACATCTACTTTAAGATAAGATAATCTTTTGATTTGTACACATGTTGCTAACCTAGCTAATAGTGTTTAGATAGTTGATAGGCTATTTAAAAAAATGTCATCTCTCATGTTCCTTAATGGATGTATGACTTGCCTAGAATGTTACAAGCCCTCTCCCTCTTAGGTATGATAGCATTCCAAACAATATTAGATGCTAGCCTTGATACATTTCGAAATCCCTCAAGCCAAAAGTCGTGTGTTAGGGTTATACCCATAAGTATCTCATTAGAAATCCACAACTAAATGTGTTCGAACGAAACTAGTATCACGATAAGCACCTTACGAGAAGTTATCATATGACTACTAAAAATAAAGTTGCGAGCAGTGATGAACGTTGACAATTCATGGCACGGACTGTGAACACGACACAACATGATACAAAGTTTTAGTTACATAAGCATGTCCCACCAACGAAAAATTCATAGTTTAAACAAATTCATACTAACTGAATGTTAACCCGATTAGTATTTTTGATGACGTGACATACGTCATCAAAACTAAAGTTTTAGCCACATAAGAATATCGCACCAACAAAAAACTAACTGAATTAACATTCCGTTAATATTAACATATGATTGGTGGCAAAAATATCTGTCTTCTAACATTTCTTCAGTTAGAATTAACCTGACTAATAAATGAAAGTTAGAATTAGTAAATCGATAATTTAAGTGTTATTGGATTTTATCACCTCTAACTATTGGCTATTGGCCGCTACCACCCCCAACTATCAATTTGACGTCCGACACCCCTAACTTAACATTTACTGTGTTCTGTCACCATGTCTTTAACTGATCACTAACTTTTAATCATGTTACTATACTTTTTGAGGGTGTCCTAAGATCCATAAAACCTTACTAAGATTCCTACGACACCCTCAAAAGTATAGTAACACGATCAAAAGTTAGTGCTCAGTTAACAGTGTGATGACAGAACACACCACGTGTTAAGTTGGGGGTGATTAGCTAATCCTGTCATATTTGTGTTTAGTATCTATCTTAATCGTGACTTGTTTAACACGTTTAGACCTATTTTGCTAAATAATAAATGAATATTCGATAGATGATGCATCAAACCGTAAAGTTTGAAAAAAAAAAAAAAAGAAAGAATAATAATACACACAAAAAAGAGGGAATATATCATCTTTTTATTAACATTTACAGAAATCACATGATCGTTAAAGCCGTATCCCCACCACCATCACCACCATCACCACCGGAGCGTAAAAAACAATAACCACGCCAATGCCGATTTACTCTCTCTCCTTCGTGGGTTTCAGCGTCATTTTTTAAACTCATACTCATCCCCCCCCGCGCTCCTCCTAAGCCCCACCACCCCTTCCTTCACCTTTTCTACCCATTTCATTCACTCATTTTTATTTCAATTTCAATACTTCTATTATTATTCAATCGTATATCATAAACTCTTTCAACATCTACGGAGGAGACTATTCTTTCTCGATTTTCGCAACATACGACGCAAAAAGGTTTCATTTTTCATTTTATTCTTATACTAACTAATTCAGTGAAAAAGTTCGAATCCGAGGCAAATTGAGCGTATGGGGTTGGTTGTTTGTCTCTGTATCTGTTCCGTTTGAATTGAACAGTAGTAGTAGTAGTAGTAGTCTGTAAAGTTTTCAGCCCTAAAAAGACCCCAATTTGGGCCTCCCTTTTTCCTGTATTTTTCTTTTATATAACTTCCTTCATATACAACTAACTGCTTATAAACCCACCCCAAAAGACTTTCTTTACATTAGCATGCTAAAGGAGAAAGATCCCCAATATGAATAGTAATAGTAGTAATAATAACAATAATGGTGAAGCTCACAAGCAGCAGCAGCAGCAGAAAGAGAGGCATATAGTTTCTTGGTCTCAAGAGGTTTGTTTTTTGTTTTTGTTTTTGTTTTCATCATTGAATTTTCAAGTGTTTTTGTTTCATTGATTTGGGATTTTTTTTTTTTTTTTTTTTCAGGAAGATGATATATTGAGGCAGCAAATCGGTATCCATGGAACTGACAAGTAGGATTTCTTTTTTTTTTTTTTTTAAGGTTATTGAAAATATGTTGATGATTGGATTAATAAGATTGATGATAACTGCAGTTGGGCTATTGTTGCATCCAAGTTTAAGGATAAAACTACAAGGCAATGTAGAAGAAGGTAAACAATAAAATCTTGTAATAAAGATCCTTTTTTTAGAAATTAAGATCCATTTTTTTTAATTTTTTTTTAAATTTTAAAGAAAGTATTACTAAATTTGGATTTGATTGATGTTTATAATGCAGATGGTTCACTTATTTGAATTCCGATTTCAAAAAAGGCGGTTGGTCACAAGAGGAAGACATGCTTCTATGCGAGGTATAGTCGTAACAATATCATCTTTTTTCGATATCCAAAGTGTTGTTTTTCCAAATACGAAACTATCGATGTTGAACATGGGTAATACGGTAAATTGACACCATAAGACGATTCGCAGGCTCAGAAGATTTTCGGCAACCGGTGGACTGAAATAGCGAAAGTGGTTTCAGGCAGGTAAACTGAAAACAATGTTCTATTTGATATTTTGATTACCAGTTTTGTAATTCGAAAAGACGATTAAAACTCGAGAAAGTTACGAAATTTCTTGTGTTTGTAAAGGACGGATAATGCCGTTAAGAACCGATTCTCCACTTTATGTAAGAAGAGAGCGAAGAACGAAGCATTGGCGAAAGAGAACAACGCTCTTAACATTGCAACGAACAACAAAAGGACCCGATTTCACAACGGACACGAATTAGATGCGAGTCTAGAAGCTTCCATGCCTCCTTCGAAAATAAGGTATTTTTTTTATATAGATTATCAATCCGGTGTATAAAAAACAACGATTGTATTTTTAACATCAATGGCGTTAATCTTGTTTAGGAGGAAACATATTCCGGATACACCGGAAGACTATCATCAACCGCGACCTCCGTTTGCTGTCATTTTACACAACTGCCATAACCTCGACACATTTACCGCTCAACTCAATGCCAAACGCGATGAGGCGTTAAAAGATGGTAACTTTTTATATAAGAAACCTTATTGATGTTAGAATCTTGAAATGATTGATCACTTGATTAGTTGATTGTAAAAAAAAAAAAAAACCAACTGGGGTAGCCCAGTTGGCCACCGACACCCACCTCTTCCCAGAGGTACTGGGTTCGAGTCTTGGGAGTGGCATATGTCGCCCAGGGTAAGAACTCGGCATGGGGAAGTCACCGCGGAGCTAGCTTGGTCGGGTAGCGGCTCCCGGAGTGAGATCACTCTGGCGGTTGGGAGGACCGTGCACTATCCCCCCCCCCCCCCCCCCCTGATTGTATAAAAAAGGATTTTTAATTATAAAAACTGAAGTTATAGAGCTTTGGTATGAACTTAATAAATATATTATAGGAACATTTCTGAAGAAGGATGATCCAAAGATTATTGCATTGTTGCAACAAGCAGAACTACTCAGCTCACTTGCGCTTAAGGTTAATACAGAGAAAACTGACGAGAGTTACGAAAATGCTTGCAAGGTGAAATTTTTAGGCTCCCACTATTCACATACCCCGAACTTCATTTTTTCACACCCCTACTTCTATACGACCCGTATAGAGTTATAGGGGTCATATAGGAGAATGCTGCACAAAAAAATGTCAGATAATGTTTTTTTTTGTCTCCATCTATACGAGCCGTATAGCATTATACGACCAGTATAGAATGTTATATGACCCGTATAATGCTATACGACCCAAACCCCATATAATGTTATATGACCCGTATAATGCTATACGATCCAAATACACTCATAATGTAACAACGCACAAAAATAATACTATCACATAGCCAAATATAACGTTCGTCTTACATTTTCTCGTACAATAATATTCAGGCGGTACAAGATTTCTTAGAGCAAACGAAAGAATGCGATGTGCTTGGATTCAACGTTTCCGATATGGACATAAGAAGTTGTGATGAATGCAGCCAACAGTCTTGGAGGTAGTAGACAAGGGGCAAAATTGACAATTCACTTTAAGGCGGCACATTGGGCCGGTGGTATAACGGGTCAAAACGGGTTTGCATTGTAACACGTGTATCTTTTTTCCTTAGTTGAAATAGGCTGGTCATGTTGGGCCGTTGGCCCTGGTCAGGTTGGCCCATAAACACTTCTCTTGTTAATACTTTAACGCTTTAATTATTAAATCTTTAAAATGGGCTAGTCACCTTTTTTTTCAACATATTTATCATTAAACATGTTGAAATTGTCACCTATACGTGTCATTGTCAGAGGCGCACAAACCGGTTAATTTCCATAACTGGTTAGGTTAACCGGTTATGCCAGTTAATTTCACTTTTTTACTTTAACCGGTTTTTTGCCTTTTATTTTTTTTGAATTTTTTCGGTTAACTGGTCTTCTGGTTAAAAAACCGGATCCTATACCAAATATCTATAACTGGTTACTAACCGGCGGTTAAAATTGACCACTAACCGGTTAATGTTCTATCGGTTAATAAACCGTTTTTTTGCCCACCTCTACTCCTCTAGTCATTGTAACTTATTTTTCCCGCCATTAAACGTTCTAAAAACATTTTTATTTGTACAGACAACCCGATTTATATCAAGGATCACCGGACAGCTCGGAGTATAGTACCGGGTCAACTGTTCTTTCTCAAGTGATCGATAAAATGGAACCGCTTCAAGATAACGTTGTTGATGGTAAAATTACTATAATACCCGAGTCAACAGCTAATCAAGGTAATTTATGTTGTATTTTGTGAAACCTTAGTGTTAATTACTTTGTCATAAACTTATAATCCTTTTTTTTTTGCTTCAGATATTTTGGTTTCGTGTGATGAATACCATGATGTTGATGATATTTGTCCATTGCCGATTTCAGAGTTCAATTCACCGCTTCAAGTAACGCCGTTGTTTAGATCAATGGCTGCAGGGATTCCAAGCCCACAATTTTCAGAAAGTGTAAGTTCATTTTTAACTAGAGTTAACGTCCAATTATGTCAGTCCAGGCAAATTTCAAATTTGTACCATTTTTGTCCCTAACAGTCTTGAAACATGTCAGTTCCGTCCAAAAAACTAACGCCTGTTGAAATGAAGGGTAAAAACATCATTTTTTATTTTTACCCTTCATTAAACAACAGACAAGTTTTAACAGACGTTAGTTTTTTTGGACGGAACTGACATGTTTCAAGAATGTCAGGGATGGAAATGATACAAATTTGAAATATAGTTGGACAGACCACATGGACGAAAATGGCAGATAACTCTTTTAACTAAATGATAGTAAAGGTGTGTAGGAACACAATTTCTTTAAACAAACGAACTTCCCGCCGAACAGTTCACGAGCTGTTCGCTAAATGTTTGGTTCGTTTGCAGCCCTATACACATACCTAAACCCGACTATAAACCAAACATCAGTGTTCATGTAGTCTCAAAAATTCTCATTTCCTCATGCTGTCAAAACCATACCAATAGTGATTCCTGACTGCAAACCAAATGCCACCCAAGTAAAATTAGAGATGCTAAGAGCATTCATATCTCATTCCTTATACACATTCCATCCTTAAAATTTAAGAAAACTATCTAAAAATATCACTCTATCCCATTCCTTATCTGTATTTTTAAGGAAAATTAACGTGAATTCTTATATATAAGGAAAATTAAAGTAAATCCTATATCTTTATGGATTAGAAATGGGATGTGGGATGGCTTTATAGAGTAGTGATTTCTAGTTAAATTATATAAAGAATGGGGTGTGACTTAGAGGTGTACAAATCGGTTTTTAACCGAACCGGTTTTTTTCATCAAAATCAAAAACTGTTTTTTTTTTTATTTTTTTATTTTTTTATAACCGGTTTCGGTTACTAACTGTTTTTTTTTTACTCAAAACAATAACCGGTCCAACTGGTTAGGGTCGGTTTTTAACCAGTTTATGCAAAAAAAAAAAAAAACCGATTTTTTACCGGTTTAAACCTATGTTTGGCTCGTTTGCAGCCCTATACACATACCTAAACCCGACCATAAACGAAGTGCTGACTTAATAATGTAAATGTTTTTCAGGAAAGGAGTTTTTTACTAAAAACACTTGGAATGGAATCAACACCACCCAAACAAGACATCAAAACCTCACAACCTCACTGCAAAAGGGCTCTTCTCCACTGCCTTTAAGCAAAATTCCCAAACTACCCTTCTTCCAGAGTTTTGAAATCATGTAGAGTTTTTTTTTTTTACAATTTGCAGTCAATCTCAGCCTGAAATTTTTTCACCAAAAGGTTTGATCAAGATCTGCACCAAACTCTAGAATGTTCCGGTACATTCTAGAAACCACCAGTAGATCTAACAACATAAGTGTGTGTTATGTTGACCTGAATTGTTTTTGTTTGTTCATTTTTGGAGGCTTTCGGGTTTCGAATACGGGTGTATTCGAATCCCCCTCATAACATATTTGGCTTGCCAAATCCTGCACAGAACATTATTTTGTTTTTTTTAAAGAGTGTAACTATACATCGGCAACTCGCCGCATATTACAATTTTACCCCCAAAATGGTAATGGGGGGGAGTAGGGAAAATATAGAATTGAGTGAAGGAGGATCAACTGCCATTGTTGGACTCCATTTGTTTGTTGGTTTTAGTGTGTGTCTGTGTGTAGAATAGAGGTGTTATGGTATAAGTTGTAATGTATGATATATAAAGATTGTTTTTTTTTTTTTTAGAGAATGTGATTCTTCCATGCACATGTTTTTCTTTGTTTCCAATTATATTCATGATTGCAGACGCCGCTAGACGTTCCCAGGTTAGTCAACTGCTCGGCCTAGGCGGAGAGTACTCGAGGAGTACGTGAACATATTAAATTATAAAGAAATTAGTTTTCGGGAAATTATATATATATGTCAAGGGGAGGGTTATCTCGAGAACGCTAAATATTGCGAGAACCGTGAGAACGAATGAGAAAACCTATCAAAACCAATTTTTTTTAATACAACCCTCATTGTAATTAAGATACAACATTTAAAAAAAATTACAATATCAAATAATTCAATTATTTTCTCAAAATCACTCTTATTAGATTTTTTACACATGTGTAAATTTATTAAATACAACAAATTTACACATGTGTAAATGAGAAAACTTACACATGTGTAAATTTTCAATATTTCCGAATACATGTAAATTTAAACGTGTTAATTAAATTTCTAACATTGTATTTGAATAATAATGATAACTGTAAAAAGAAATTTTGAATTTGAAATGTTTTTTACCACGTTTTTGCGGTTTTTTCATTCGTTCTCAAGGTTGTCGCGATATTTAGCGTTCTCATTTAAACCTTCCCCTATATGTCAAATATCATAAGTTTAGTAATATTTAGAGTAAACTGCCATTTTGGTCCCTGAGGTTTGGTCACTTTTGCCATTTTAGTCCAAAACTCAAACTTTTTGCATCTGGGTCCCTGTGGTTTTAGTTTTATTGCCATTTTGGTCCAAAAATGAAATCAGGTCATATTTGTCTTATAAAATCCTGCAATTTTGTCATTTTTCTCAGGGGTAAATCAGGTCATATTTGTCTTATAAATATGACATTTATTTATAAAAAAGAAATGATCATTTTGCCCCTGCGGAAAAGGACAAAATAGCAGGATTTTATAAGACAAATATGACATGGTTTCATTTTTGGACCAAAATGGCAATAAAACTGAAACCACGGGGACCCAGATGCAAAAAGTTTGAGTTTTGGATTAAAGTGGCAAAAGTGACCAAACCACAGGGACCAAAATGGCAGTTTACTCTAATATTTATAACAAAATACACAAATATTAATATAAATAAAAAATACATGTTCAAATAGTAAAGTATCTTAAAAATTTGGAAAAATGATATTCATTATTTAATATAACAAACATAAAAATTATGTTTTAATTTTTTTAAGTCAAGCTCGGCCCAAATTGACCAACTTGATCCGATTCTGATCGAAGTTGACTGCGTTTCATCGATTCCGAGTAATTAGGCGAGGTTAAAGAAAATCGCATCGGCAACCTACTTACTTGCAGGCATGGATTATATTAATAGAAAAAATTGGTAAACAATGGTGATGAATGCAAAAAGATAATGTGTTAAAGAAAGTGATCAAGAAACTTACTTGCAGAAGAAAGATTGAACCTTTTGTCTTGCTGTGTGTTTTCTGATGTTTGTGTGTGTGAGATTTGGTTAAAAATGGGTGTTTTGTGTTGTGGGGATGGTGTTGGGGTATATATGCTGGTCAGCAATAAGAAAGATGGTTACTTTTGAGAGATGTACAACTCTTACTGCATAGGGTACAAGTTGTGCATGGTTGGTGTTTAGGAAAGTTATTATTAAAAGAAAAGATTTTGGTCAAAGTGGAAGATTAGAACTTAAAAAGGGAGGGAAATTTGTGCAAATTTTAAAGCATGCTTCTATGGGGTGTGACCTTTCACTTTCTTTTGCTTTTTTTTTTCTTAATTATTTTGAACTTGATGATTAGTTGTTGGGTCCTTGCTAGTTGATCTCAACCAATGCAGTGACTGATTATACCTTATGCTTTAGAGTTTGTTTTTATGGGATCCTAACATAGCACAACCATGTATGGTCATAGTCCAATATAAGAGCATCCACAACGTAGAACTTTATAAACCTCTACCTCAACATGTAATATCATATTTTAAACTTTACTTAAAAAGTCATTTTTTCAACGTCAAAATCCCATTAAAAAATATGAAAATAATATATATAAAAACATGTGTGTGCGAGAGGGTAAGATGTTTGAGGCCACCTCCTTTGTCCGCTTGAAGTCTGCAAACAAGGATCACCAAGCCGAGCTTGGTGGCATGACAAGCCTCACAACGCAGGTAGGGTTGGGACCTTGGTTTTGCACCAATGCCGCATAGGAGCATTGTGGATGCTCTTAACAACATTTGTAAATTATCTGAGGTTATGTAAAGTGTATATTCAATGTATAAAACTTTCCTTATTGATTTCAAACACATCTAATAAAAATATAGACTAAAATAAAAATATATTATCCAATCAAGGTATTGCTCCCCTTGAGGTCCAAGGATCAAGTCTAGCCCAAGGCGGATTTGGTACTTTTAAACTTCAAATACAATAAAGATGAGTATAAATTAAAAACCTTAACAAAGCATAAACAAATTAAAAGCTAGCAAATGTTGGCATGTGTGATCACTCTTCACACACAAACAATGATGTTATTCCTGAGTAGTTAATGGTTCTAGTCATGTAGTGATTAGATCACCCGGTGTGGCCTAGCGTCTCCGCCACCTAAGCTCTTATAGCGCTCCACACCCTATTTCCTAGGCGCCAAGAGGGGGCGCCATTGATGGATCGTTGGCACACTAACGAGTGCTAATGGCTCTTTTTGGTGGAGCCCTCTCATATTATACCGTTGAACTACGGCAAAATTTTATAAAAAAATTTACTTTTAATTTTTTTTTATTTTCACACTATATATATATCCTATCATTTTTATCTAAACCATATCATTTCTACCATCTATTCTCCAATTTTTATACAAACTTTCCATTACACAATTTTCCCAACAACCAAAATGCGTGAGACTCCAACAATCCGGTTTGGGGTAATTTTGCAAACAACAAGCAAGAAAAACGGTACCGAAGAGACCCGTGAACGGTTTAAGTAACCTTGCAGTTTTTGTTTTTAAGTAGTTTGTAATTGTAATCTTTTATTTATTTTATTGAAATTATGTTTTTTTAATTTTGTTTTAAATATAAATGGGATATAAATTTTAAAAGAAAAAATAAAATAAAAAAACAAATAATTAGGTAATCATGATAGGGGTTTTGTATCATGGCATGTAAGTTAAAGGGACGAACTTTAAAGCCCTTTATATGATATGGAGCATACGTGGTGCTGATGTGGCATGATAAAGCCATAAGAGCTTTGTGAACATATATAAAAATTTAGAAGTAAATCAAAGGGTGTGTGAGTTGGGTTTTAAATAAAAATGTTGAGTATAAAAAGATAACTCAAGAAACTAGAACTAAATGGTTTCACTTTAGTTGTAATAAAATAAGACAATAGCCAATGACATAAGATACTTGTAAGATAATTGTTGAAACACTGGTTAACACAAGGATAATTAATGGGGTTATTTCGTCTGTGGGGTTCAACCTCTTTTCTTGTTCGCAACAATGACTGGAGATCTGCAAAACAGTAAACACCGTTAGTCTCGTTAAGAGGGGGAGAAAGGGGGTTTCCCTCTTAACCAGGCTCCGGCGTGAGAATAAGTACTGTTCTGAGAGAAATAAACAGTGTGTGTATAGAGTGAGTATGGAGAGTAAGAAGATCCTGAACCTGAATGATGAAGGGTCCTATTTATAGCCGGAGGGTGAAGAAGGGAGGAGCAGCTGTGCCAGCTGTGGGTGCGCGCCAGCTGTCCGACCAAGAGGAATATCCTCTTGGTCTGCTCTGTCATGGCAAGTGTAGTGGTACACGTGGCGTTCTTACATTCGCCCACGCTGGATACCTCGTACTGGTACCGTCAGACCTGCTCCCTGATTTGTCGCATGCCTATGTGGCATTCTGCGAGTGGTGACACGTGTTGTCCTTTATGTCGGATAGAGCATCTTTGGTGCCAGCTGTGAATCATCCAGAAGTTTCTGGAAGCTTCTGGATTGCTTCGCTGACATGGATGCTTTGTGTGCATAAGAGTGGTGTGGTCCCTGCCATGTAGGCAAGGAATTGGGACCATACCTCTTCAAGTCCCCTCAGTCCAGTGTGCCTTCTAGTTGAGTTGATCGTCTAGGAGGGATTCTGGACTTATGAGAGTTGTGGTTTCTGTGCATCGCGTAGAGTTTTGGTACATGTAAAGTGAGCCAAATGGACGCATCGCGCATGGGTTTTGGCCCTTTTGGAAAATGTGAGCCAACTGGACGCATGTCGCATGGGTTTTGGCCCTTTTGAAAAGCTGAGCCAAATGGACGCATGGCGCATGGGTTTTGGCCCTTTGAAAAAAGTGAGCCAACTGGACGCATGGCGCATGGGTTTTGGCCCTTTTGGAAAAGGTGAGCCAACTGGACGCATGTCGCATGGGTTTTGGCCCTTTTGAAAAGGTGAGCCAACTGGACGCATGTCGCATGGGTTTTGGCCCTTTTGAAAAGGTGAGCCAAATGGACGCATGGCGCATGGGTTTTGGCCCTTTGAAAAAAGTGAGCCAAATGGACGCATGGCGCATGGGTTTTGGCCCTTTTTGAAAAAAGTGAGCCAAATGGACGCATGGCGCATGGGTTTTGGCTCTTTGAAAAAAGTGAGCCAAATGGACGCATGCGCATGTGTTTTGGCTCTTGATGTTTCCTTCTGGTGGAAGTTTGGTGGTTATGGGGAAGTGTTTGGTGTGACTGTCTGACATCCCTGTCTTATCGGAGGTGAACAATTGCTTTTTCAGTGACTTTCTGTCACGTCAGCTGGCCTTGTCGCCCATGCTTCCCGAAAAAAGAGCCGACGTCTTCTCTCTCTTCTGACGTGTCAGTCATCTATTGGGTGCTTTTTCTGTGCTCTGCCGTTCCACTACCCATCGCATTAAATGCGATGGGTATAAATAGGAGGCGGTTACCCTATTCTCCTTTACATTTTCAAATTTCAACTGTGGTTTTCTCTCTATCTTCTCCCCTTATTCTCCATTTCTCCATATTTTTCTTGAGTTCAGATTTTCCACTTCTTGGTACTTATACCATGTCTGAGAAGAATCCTACCCAAAAGAAGAAAAAACATAGGGGGAAAGCCCCTCCTGGTCCGGACCAGACTGTTATTGGTTGGAAGGAGGAGGAGTTTCAGAATCTGGTGAGGGGTATGAACTTCCGCCCTGAGTGGGGGGGGGGGCTCAGTATCCTCCTGCTGGATCTACTGCTTTAGACGCCCCCCGGGTTATATCACTTTGTATGTTGCGTTTTTCCGGGAGGGTAGTTTCAGGTTGCCGATAACAAAGTTTACTGCTGCTGTGTTAAGGGGGTATGGGCTTCATATTTCCCAGGTTAATGCGATTGGGCTTCCACGCATTACCCATTTTGAATACGTTTGTAGGGCTTACCGTGTTGAGCCTACTTTCGAGATGTTTAACGTGTTCTACAGCGTTACGTACACCAGTGGCTTTTATTCCTTTCAAGCACGAACAGGTGTTGCACCGGTATGTTCTGTGCCGTTAAAGAGCCTTCATGACTGGAAACAGAAATTCTTTTACATCCGCCGTGGTGTAATTCCGATGGATATGTCGTATAGGCATGTGAGCCAAGGGATCCCGAAGGTGGATGTTATGCAAGACTTTGCTGCTCAGGACTGGTATAGGAAGATAACCTCTAAGGCGACTGCCATTTCCCAGCTGGATGAGATGGCTTTAGTTGGGGCAGGGATGAGTTTGTTGTGGGTGCCTAAACACCCACTGGGTCAACCTGTGTATAGCCATCAGGGTAAATGTATGTTTCTTCCTTGAGTTTGTTTTTGATTTATTTTCCTTTAGGTTTAGTATATTTTGTTGTGTTTCCTTATCTTCTTGCTCATTTGCAGTTGGTTACAGCTTGATAAACGTCTTGGATCCGAAGACGGCGAGTACCATGGTTGAGGCTATTCAAGCGGATGGGAACCCTACTTGGTTAGACCAGATTCGTGGACGTTTTTTGCATCCTACCGATGAAAGCTTGGGGAAATATGTTACTGAAGTTTTAGGTGAACACGTTTGGGATGACTCTGTCGACTCGGGTCGAGGGGAAGTCATTGTCCTTTCGAGTGGAAGTTCTGACCAAAACTTTGAAGATCTAACCGCTCATTGCGCGCGTGCAGGTACCGCGCATGGTGATGTTGCTGAGCCTGTGCACGAGGTTGTCGGTGATGAGGATGATGCAGAGGTGTCTGCTGACCCTTCTGCTCAGTTGGAGTTAAGAAAAAAGGCGAGGACTGATAGGTCTGGAAGGAGAGAGGAGAAGCATGAGGGTAAAGCTGCTGGTTCTTCTCGTAAGCGACCCTCTACTCTTCCTTGTCTAGATTATGTGGTAGTTTCTGATACGCTGTCTGGCCTAGGGGCTGGTGAGGGACGTCGAGGATCGGATCCTGATGATAGTGCCACTCTGACTGAACACATGAGGAAAAAAGCCCTTGAAGACCAAAAACGCCAACTTGATGAGCAGGCTGCTGCCCTTCTTGCTGCCAAAAGGCGAAACTTCACAAAGAAACCCCCCCGGCGCCTTCTAAGTCTGAGATCGACCTTGGTGTTTTTAGTGGGGGTCGCGGGAATCTGTTGCAGGAGCTTTATGCTGCATCAGCCCCTCCTACTGGTAATCAGCTTTCTTTTGTACGTTTGTCATATCTTTCATCAAGTTGTTTTAATTGTTGTCTTATGACAGTGGTCAAGACTAGCAGGAGACCTCGTGTGGTGGACATTTCTCAAATTACTCCACCTGCTTCACCCCCGTCGAGGACAATTGGTTTAACCCCTCCTCGTGGTGATGTTGATGTGGACACGCGGGGTGGAGAAGGGTTTACTGAGGGTGTGGCTGAAGGAGGTGTAGATGCTGGAGGTGATGGTGGGGGTGATGCTGGTGCTGATAAAGGTAAGGGTGTTGAAGTGGGGGTGGAGTCTAGTGAGACTACTCCACAACAAACTATTTATACCAAGCGTCCTCCTGGTGGAGGTGGAGCTACTTCCGGCGTTGTGCGCAGCCCGCACTTTGAGCGTTACCCTGCTGATTCCTGGGGTAACCCGGCTTGTGACGATTTGCCCCACGCCCCGCGCTGGAACCTTACTCAGGGCTCTCGGATGGATGATGTTAACAATTGCCACGAGTTCTTTGCTATATCTCTTCCTCCTGCTGAGAGGATGTTTCAGAAGAATCGTAATCGCTTTTCCCTTTTGAACGATCATGTTCGTGCTGGGGTTAATTTCTTTGCCACATCACAGGAAATTCTTCGCGAGTGGCGATCGATGGGGGAAGAGACCCTTGAGTTTGAGGAGTCGAAGAAGTCGTTTGCTGAAGAGAGGGAAAAATTTAATGCTGAGAAGAAAGGTTTGCAGTGGAGGGTTGCTGAAGCTGAACGGAAGCTTGAAGAGCAAAAACAGCTGAATGAGCAGAAGCAGAAAGATTGGGAGGCCGCGTGTGCGCGTACGAACGTTGAGATGCAGTCGCAGCGTGATGCTATCGTGCGGTTGTCTGGTGAAAAAACAACACTTGCTGAAGAAGCGCAGCAGGCGCGTGTTGCATCCGAAAAGAAGGAGAAGGAGTATATCGCTCGGATTGATAAGTTAGAAGTTCTTGCTCAGCAAAAGGCGACGGAGTGTGAGGATGCACAGCGCCTTCTTGCTGAAAAGGCTGCTGAAGTCCAAGCAGCAGAGCTCCTTGCGGAGGAAACGTCTGCTGCCACCAGATGGTTGCTTTCTCGTGGAGTGCCCTTGGTAATTTCTTTTGCTCTTTGATGTGTGTTGGTGTATGTATAATTTATATGTATAATTAAGCCCTTTTTACACCTTTAGCCAAGTTTTAAATTTATAAAAACACGATATTCAGTAACACTAAACACACATATGGGCAAGTGCACCCATCGTAGACGTAGTATAGTGTTGGTAAGATACCGAGGTCGTCCAAGGACACAAGAGCTTTTAATACCGGTTTATCCTCAACGTCTAATCAAATCAAAAAGTGAGAAAAATGTTTTTAAACTAAGAAAATAAAAACTAACAAAATGCTGAAAAATAAAATAAAATAAAAACAGATAGACAAGATGAATCACTTGGATCCGACTCGTGTATTAGTATAACCTTTGATTATTTTCGCACTTTTGCACTTGTTTAAGAGATTATCTTAGTTATTGTAGTAGGCCCCTCTTTTGAAGGCGACGTTACCCTCAACCCAGTAGTTTGAGTCAGCAAGGATACAATCCTAAAGGGTCGGATTATTGGAAGATAATGAATTAAGTTATTAATGCAAATTATGGTAGGCCCCGCTTTTGGCGGTGATGTTACCCTCGACTAAGTAGTCTGAGTCAGCAGGGATACAGTCCTAAATAGCCGGGTTATAGTATTAATAGTAGTTAACTTATGAGGGGGTCAAAGAGTTTGGATCCCCGCCATCCAATACCTATGGGCATTGAAAGAGATCCTACTAAATTTGACCCAGGTCCCTTGCAGGACCTCTAAACGCTGAACAAGGGCAAGACCCTTACCAAACCGTTCCCTTAACCCCCGACCAGGTAGCCAACATACCTCCATATAGACCGTGGAGATATGAATGGTGAAAATCTTTTATTTTATATAGACAGTAAAATAATGCCAAGACACCACGGACAAACGATAAGGAAAGATCACCTTCAACATAAGCAACTAGTTATTAAAGTCATTAATACAAAACCAAATAAAAAGTGCAAAAGATTAAAAATAAAAAGTATTATACTAAACACTTGTCTTCACCAAGTGATGTAAGAGACTTAGGCAAACATGGCCTTGATTGTCAAGAACTCTTACTATCAATCTTGGATCCCGAGACGACTCACACACTCTACGATGGACAATGGATGATGGTGGTGGATGATGGTGTTATGGTGGTGGTGGGTGGTGGATGAAGTGTGAGAGAGGTGGTGTGCCAAGGGATGAGATGGAATGAAACCAAGCACTCCTATTTATAGGCTGAACAGAAGGCTGGGCACGGCCCCGTGTCCGCTGGACACGCCCCCGTGCCCGTCTGACACTCTCTCTCCTCATTAATTGTAATTCGCAATTACAATTAATGCGCCTGCTGTACTTTCACCACGCCCTCGTGCTCACTGGACACGGCCCCGTGGTAGGCAATAGAAGCTTCTACAAGTTTGTCTTTTATGCTGCTTCTTGGGCACGTCCCCGTGCTGGCTGAGCACGGGGCGTGTTCAGGCTTCTGTTTTCTCTTCTTTGCTTTGGAGGATGCCATTGAGGGTCCGGCAGTCTACTTTTATTCCTTCCCTTGTATTTATGCTAGAATTAGTTGTCTTTTTGCTTCTTTTGTGAATTTGAGCTCATTTCATCCTGGAAATACAAAAGGAAGACAAAAACACTCTTTTTCCAACATTAGTACTTAAAAAGGGTTAGTTTTATGTCTTAATTGATGTGATTTATATGTTGCGTTTTACACACATCAAATACCCCCACACTTGAACTTTTGCTTGTCCTCAAGCAAAACTCTTTAAATGTGGCTTACACTCCCAAATGGAATAGGTAGAAGAGAATGTTTTTGGCTTGTCATAGAGTGTCGGGAATCCAAGATCTTTTTGGGTTTTATTTTTTTATTTATTTACAATCCTATTCGTTATGATTTATTTAGAACGTTTCATAGGATAAATTACTTATTTGGGCATAACATGCCTTTTCAAAATTTTATTTATATACAAGTTCACATACCTCACGGGAGAAATCACTCAACACTCGGCCGAAGGTGTATTTTTAGTGAATCACTCGAGAGCGGCATGGAGCTTACGCCTTCCATAGGCTTGCCAAGCAATCAATCCTCCTCCTTTTTAACTTTATACCTTTGTAAATATCAATAGGACTTTTTTGGGTGAAGGGTTAGGCTTGGGCTAAAGGTGGGTGGTTGGGTTAGTGGTTAGTGAAAAGGGCGAAAAGCGTAAAAAGCGTCGGTTTTCGTAACAAAAAAAAAAAAATTTTTAGTGACTTTTTATTTTTGAAGTATTTCTCCAAACAAGCTTTTGTTTGTATAGCTTTGTTTGTTTTTAACTTCATCATCATATTATTTTTTTTTTATTTATTTTTTTTAGTCACATAAAAAACGAGCTTGCGAAAAACCGAGCTTTGTTACTAAAATAAGGGGTGAAAAATAAAAAGGTTTTTGGTGGGTAAAAAGGGTTTTAGGGTAATGAAATGAAAGGTTTAGGCTCAAAGGGGTTAACTAGGGGGATTTTGAGTAGGTGGTAAAAAAAATGAAAAAATAATGGTGTAGAAAGAAAAATGGTTAGTCCTAATGCCTCCATCATTTACTTACTTGGGTTTAAGTTGGTAAGGACCGGGAATGAATCGTCGTGGCAAGTTCTAGAGTTGTAAGAACCAAGCGGCTATTCACACAAGAAACGAAAAATGAGCATTTAGTCTAAAGATGTAAATTTGTATGCTCAATAAAGGCTCAAAACTCACTTTTGTGGGAATGGGTTTTTAATGTGATCAAGTATATATAATTAAATTTTAGCTAGACTTGTTATGCTGTTTCATAATTTTCTTATGTTGGTTCTTGTTATCACGACGCTTTCGGTTGTAAATTTTATAAAATATAACCTTATTAATCTTGTGATTCCCAACTTAAACTTTAGACAAGTAAAAAAAAATGAAAATTTTTGAAAAAATTTGGGGTGTTTAGCGGTTCCAATAGAGTTTTGTGTAAGGCTTGTTGTTAGGACTTGCAAAATTTCAAAGTGTTAGCTTCCCCCCCACACTTAAATTACACATTGTCCTCAATGTGTCCCAAAAATAAATTTTTAGGTTGACTGGATGTGTGGTGTGGTGTTAAAAAGCAAAGATTTATGTTACTGGCAGTCTGGACACGGCCCCGTGGTCAGGTGCCAGTAACAGAAATTAAAGAAATGAAACAGAAGCCTGGACACGGGGGCGTGTCAGGTGAACACGGTCCGTGTCCAGTTACCTGAACTGGGCGTTTTTCTGCAGGTGGCTCAGCACGGGGCCGTGTTGGTTGGGCACGGCCCGTGTTGAGCCTTCTGTGATGGAAATTTGTGTCGGGTTGCTCTGTTCTTGGTGCATGGGGCCATTTTTCTCGTTCCCCTTTTCATCCATTACCACCATGAGTGTGTTTTATTCCTGCAAATTAAAACTAAAAGATTAAACTAAACTAAGGATAGTTCCGCGGAATGCCTCCGTGGTGCGCCACGTTTATAAGGGTCCTTGGCTAGACCCAATGCGAGGTTATATGTTTTCTGAGTAGGATGCTTGGCGTCCCATGTTACACCGTCGGAGAGCAGCATCCAAGCTCGAATCAATAACCTTCATGTAGTTGACCGGGTCGCCGTCCTCTATTCTTTTCCCGACTCCGAATTTTACTTCATCATCCCCATATCTCAAAGTGAGTGTTCCGTCATTCATATCTACCACCGCTTGGGCGGTGGCAAGAAAGGGTCTTCCTAGTATGAGGGGAACCTCGGTGTCTTCTTCCATATCTAGTATGACAAAGTCGGCTGGATAGACGAATCTGCTTACCTTTACCAAAACGTTTTCGATGACACCTTGTGGAAATTTGACGGAGCGATCAGCGAGTTGTATGCTCATTTTCGTGGGACTCGTGGTTCCCAAGCCAAGTCTTTTAAACATAGATGAGGGCATGAGGTTAATGCTAGCCCCAAGGTCGGCTAGAGCATTACGAACGGGGGATTCCCCTATTGAACAGGGAATCGTGAAGCTTCCGGGATCGATTTTCTTTTAGGGAAGTTTATTGAGTACGAGTGCAGAGCATTCTTCGCCTAAATTGACTAATTGCAAATTTTCAATTTTCTTTTTATGCGTAAGGAAGTCCCTCATGAATTTAGAGTATTTGGGCATTTGGGTTAGGACCTCGATAAAAGGAATATTGACATGCAATTGCTTTAATAGACTTTCGAATTTTGCGAATTGCTCATTGGTCTTTTGACGAATTAACCTACCGGGGTACGGAACGCGAGGAGCTTTGGTAAGCTCTGGTGATGGAGGGGAGTTCTTCTCCTGCAGAGGTGTGGGTATTGTTTCTTCGGTTGGCGGCGGCACTTCTGCAGGCCCTACGGTGCGGTTTCGTAGTGTGATGAGGTGAACTTGCGCTTTTGGGTTTGTTTCGGTATTACTAGGTAATGCACCTTGCGGTCTCTCGGCAAAATTTTGAGCTATTTGATTTAATTGTTTTTCTATGTTTTGAATACTAGCTTGTTGATTTCTAAAATTTGATTCTAATTGTAGAAATCTTTCCGAGTTTTTCTTTTCAGTGTCGGAGATGAGGCGAGATACAGTATCTTCAAGCCTTTCTCTTCCACTTTGTTGTTGAGTGAAATTTTGTGACTCATTTCTTGGTTGTTGAAAGTTTGTTCGTTGGGTTTGTTGGTTACTACTATTGCCAGGTTCTCTCCAACCAAGGTTTGGGTGGTTTCGCCATCCTTGGTTGTAAGTTCCCGTTGGGGGACCCGACGGCCTAGGTCTATTATCAATGTAGTTTACCATTTCTTGTTGATCGTCCGTTTCTTTCATACAACTCCAATTTTCATGTGACCCACCACACCCTTCACAAGCCATAACCGAGACTGTTTTTGTCATTTCCAATTTTTTTATTTTTGAAGAAAGGGCCTCGATTTGGGCTTGTAAAGAAGTGCTTTCATCGACCTTATGGGCGCCCGGGGCAATAGATTTATTCCCCCGGGGGGTGTGCTATTGAAAATTGGTTTGAGCAATTTCCTCAATTTGATTATATATTTCGTGCGGACGACGATTACCTAAAAGTCCCCCCGAGCTAGAATCAAGTGTCTGCCTTGTGTGTGGACCCCCATTTTGATCGCCAATCGCAGGCCGGCCAAGAAGGCTTCGTACTCTGCTTCGTTGTTTGTGCTCTTGAAATCTAGGCGTATGGCGTATGTGAACTCATGTTTGTCTAGGCTCACCAGCCTTAGCCCTGCGCCTGCTCCATCCTCGTTAGATGCACCATCTGTGTACAACAGCCATGGCTCTTCTGTTTGCTTTTTCTCAGCTTTCTCCATCGCTTTACATTCTCTGTCTTTGTCGTCTGGGACTTCCGTCATGAAGTCTGCCAAAACTTGGCCTTTGATTGATGGTCTTGGTCTGAAAACCACATTGTGGCCCCCCAGTTCTATTGCCCATTTAGCTAACCTTCCTGATACCTCTGGCCTTGCGAGGATATTTCCAATGTTGTAGTTTGTTAGCACGTGGATGACGTGGTTGGCAAAATACCTGCGCAGCCGTCTTGAAGCGTGAATCAGTGCAAGGACTAGCTTCTCCATGATTGCATACCGAGTCTCTGGATCGGTCAAGGTTCGCGACACATAGTACACTGGTGTTTGAACACCTTGACGATCGACGAGTAGTACAGCCCCGACTGCCCTGTCGGAAGCTGACAGGTAAAGAACCAAAGGTTCTCCCTTGTTTGGTGCGCTTAATGTTGGCAGTTTTATGAGGCAATCTTTCATCTCACGGAACGCACTTTCTGCTTCCGGAGTCCATTGGAACTGGCTTTTCTTCATGTAGTTGCGTAAGGTCTTGATGAATGGGAAGGATTTTGCAGCGTGGTTAGCTAGGAAGCGATTGAGTGCGGCTAATCGTCCTGCTAGTTTCTGCATGTCTTTGATGTTTGATGGTGAAGGCATCCTTTCTATGGCTTGGACCTTTTCCGGATTTACCTTAAAACCATCCTTTGTGACGATGAAACCCAAGAACTTCCCTTCTTCCATTCCGAATGAGCACTTTGCTGGGTTCAACTTGATACTTACGCTGCGTAGCGTATTGAAGGTCTTCTGTATGTTCGCCAACATCGTGCTTTCCTCTTTGCTCATGATTACCAGATCATCCATGTACACTTCTATGTACTTACCAATGGCGTCACTGAATGTTTCGTTCATCAACCTTTGGTATGTCGCGCCTGCATTTTTCAAGCCGAAAGGCATCTTGGTGTAGCAATACAGGCCTGTTGGCGTGCGAAATGCGGTTTTATCTTCGTCTTGAACGGCCATTTGAACTTGATGGTACCCTTTGTAGCAATCCAGAAAACATTTCCACCGGAATGTTGCCAAAGAATCGATTTTCTCGTCTATGTCTGGTAAAGCGTAGCAGTCACGGGGACATGCCTTGTTCAGATCCTTGTAGTCGACACACATTCTCCAGCTGCCATTTGGTTTCTTTACCATTACTGGGCTTGCTACCCATGTTTGGTACCTGACTTCTCTGATGATTCCTGCGTTTAGCAACTCTAGCACTTGTTCTTTCATGGCATCGTGTTTGATGTCGCCTAGGTGGCGTTTGGCGTGCACCACTGGCTTTGCGTCTTCTGAGACATTTAGACGGTGTTCTGCTATGTGCCGTGGAACACCGACCATATCAGCCGGTGTCCAGGCGAACACGTTTATGTTTTCGTGCAGTAATTTCTTGAGCGCCGCGCGCGTCAAGTCAGACATGGCGGGCCCCAGGGTGACTGTTTGTTCTGGGTATGTGTTGTTCAATACCCATTTTTCTGCCTCTATGCGCGGTGCTGGTTTGCTTGCTTTTGCTGGCCTGATTTCGTCTGTTGCTAGCACTTCTTTGCTTGCGTATATCAACGCGATGCCTGTTTCGGTTGGAAATCCTACGGCGGAGTGTGGTGCAGAACAGATCATACTGAAATCTCCCTGTGATTCTCTTCCTAGGAGGATGTCATGTCTTGAGTGCGCCGGAAGTACCATGAATGTGACTTCTTCAGTCCTTGAATTCCTCCCGTCTAAAAGCAACACCGGGAATGATATTTGCCCTAGGGGAAAGACGGCCTCGTTGCAAAAACCAGTTAGTGGGTAATCGACTGGCTCTAAGCGCGCCTTGTCCTCTTGATCAAATTGGTTGAAGCATTGTTCATATATGATGTCCGCGGTGCTCCCCGGATCAATGAAGATGTAATCTGTTTGGTAATGGCCAATCACCCCTGGAATGACTATCGGTCGCTTTTCTCTCGGACCTCCTCTAACAACTGGAAAAATAACTTGCTTTTCGCGCCATGAGTCATCCCGCGCGCGCTTGTTGTAGTTTTTCCTTGGTCTTCGTGGACTTCCCTGCACCATGTGGGTTTCTAGCTTTCTGAGCTTTTTGTTATCTGGCCCTTCATCTCTTCTTTGTATTTGGCGGTAATCGTGCTTTCCACCTTTGACCAAATGAGTGAGCCTTCCATCTCTCAGGGCTCTCTCGATTTCTTGCTTTAGACTGAAACAGTCGTCGGTTAAGTGGCCCGTATCTTTGTGGAATTCACAGAAGAGATTTGGGTCTTGGCCTCTCTTGTTGCGCATCTGCAAGGGTGGTTTGAACTGATGGTTCTCTATGGCCAAGACTTCAGAAGGTGTTTTGGTCAGTGGAATCCACTGTTTTTCTCTGTTTTCTCGCTTTACTTCTTTTCGATGGGCTATTTGATTGATTGTATGGCGTGCGTCTTCCCGTGGAGGGCTTCTTTCTCGGTGTCCAGAAGCCTTCCAAGGTTGATTTCTGCCCCTTCTGTTGTGTCGATCATTATGGTTGTGTGCGCGCTGACGGTGGTCGTCACCGGTCAACTGTCTGTCTGTCTGCGCAATGGTTTTGGCTGCTTCTATGAAGGTTTCCCAATCTTTGGGTCCTCCGTCTCGCCCTTTGATTCTTTTAACCAAATCGTCACACTTGACTGCCCTCATGAAGTGAGCGCGCATCATCTTTTCTGGTATATCTCCGATTTCTAAACATTCTTTGTTGTACCTTGTAATGAAGTCTTCTACGCTTTCGTAGTCTTTTCTCCATATGTTTAAACAGTCGCCGGGGTCTCTGGCTTGTCTTCGCTGCTGAGAGAAGTGTGCTAGGAACTTTTCTCGGAAATCGACCCATGACTTGATTTTACCTGCCGGTAAATTGTCGAACCAAATGCGCGCTGCGCCGACGAATGTTTGAGCAAACAGGTGGCACCAGGTTGGTAAGTTCCATCCACCTGTTGCTCCTGCACCCTTAAACACCTGGAGGTGATCATCTGGGTCTGTCAACCCGTTGTATTTTCCCACGTTGTGTGGTAACTTCGTTTTGTCGATCGCGGCGCAGGCGATTTCTCTGATGAATTTTGAATTTTCAGCCATGTCCTCGGGACGATAGCTCAAGGTGTAATCATGCTCTGCTTTTGGGTTGTACCCTGCGCGCTTGGTTGGTTTGTATGCTTCGTGTTCCGGATGAAGCCTGCTAAACACCGAGTTTTCCTCCTTGTATGTTGGGTCTTCTTCTTCTTCTTCCCATTCTGTGTTCATGTTGCGCGCGCCTAAGCAGGTTTGGATCGGTCTTCGTTGTAGATTGGAGTTTTGTACGAAGTTGCTTCCTGTTTCAGCATAGGTATCGCGCGTGTCATGCGCGCTGGGTCTTCTTACATTTTGCACCGGTCCTTTCTCTGGACGTAAGTTCCACGCATTTGTCTGCTGAGCCGTGTGTGTACTCAGAGACCTTGGTTGTGGAGTTACGAATGCTGATTGGTTAGCTTGCGCTTGGAGCAGGGCTTGTTGTGCACTGAGCTGCGTATAAACGAGGTTTATGGACGCCATCTGTTCGGCATACCAGAAAGCCAGAGTTTTTCCCTTGGGTAGCTCTAAAAGTGCAGAATAGTTGAGTTGTGCTTGTTCCGATGGAGCAGAGGGGCCTGCTCCATGGCTTAGAGTCTGCATCGGCGGGGGTGTTTGGTGCAATACCCCCGGTGGCGTTTGGAAAACAGCTCCATTTGTGGTTTGAGTGGTGATTCTTGCTGGTGGTGTTTGGAAAGTGGGTCCAGCTGTGGTCTGGTTAACGACCCTAGACATACTCCTAAAGATAGGAAGAAAATCATTGTTCAGTTGCCCCTCTTGGATGGTTTCGTTCCTTTGACTCCTTTGGACGTGTGCTGTGTCCGAAACGAGTTCAAAGGAAGAAACTTCTCCGTCGACTGGGTGTGAGGGAGTTTGTTCAGCCATTTTGACGAGTGTTTGTCAATAGAGAAAAGAGATGAGATTGGTTTTGCAAAAAGCGGATGGCGCCAATGTTGAAACACTGGTTAACACAAGGATAATCAATGGGGTTATTTCGTCTGTGGGGTTCAACCTCTTTTCTTGTTCGCAACAATGACTGGAGATCTGCAAAACAGTAAACACCGTTAGTCTCGTTAAGAGGGGGAGAAAGGGGGTTTCCCTCTTAACCAGGCTCCGGCGTGAGAATAAGTACTGTTCTGAGAGAAATAAACAGTGTGTGTATAGAGTGAGTATGGAGAGTAAGAAGATCCTGAACCTGAATGATGAAGGGTCCTATTTATAGCCGGAGGGTGAAGAAGGGAGGAGCAGCTGTGCCAGCTGTGGGTGCGCGCCAGCTGTCCGACCAAGAGGAATATCCTCTTGGTCTGCTCTGTCATGGCAAGTGTAGTGGTACACGTGGCGTTCTTACATTCGCCCACGCTGGATACCTCGTACTGGTACCGTCAGACCTGCTCCCTGATTTGTCGCAGGCCTATGTGGCATTCTGCGAGTGGTGACACGTGTTGTCCTTTATGTCGGATAGAGCATCTTTGGTGCCAGCTGTGAATCATCCAGAAGTTTCTGGAAGCTTCTGGATTGCTTCGCTGACATGGATGCTTTGTGTGCATAAGAGTGGTGTGGTCCCTGCTATGTAGGCAGGAAATTGGGACCATACCTCTTCAATAATAATTCTGCTTAATAAATTATGACTTAATTCATGATTTGATTGATGATAAATGTGGTTAACTTGAAATGAACCACCTGTTTGTTTTACCGAAATTATATGGGCTCACCGTTAGGCTCACATATCCGTTAGGCCCACATTTTGAATATTCAAGATATGGACCTTCACCACTTGTTATATTCTTGTGGTTATGTTCTATATATATATTTTTTTTACAATAACGAAATATAGATTTCATTCATACATGCCAAGTTATATCAAGACAGAAGGTAGACGGGTAACAAGCTGCGCCGCCACCCCTTTCTGAATTGCAAACTCTAATCTACCAAAGACAAAACCCCGTCCCCCTGAGGCTGAGCAATTTTTGTGGATAACCCGTTGGATCCTGATCAGGAATTGGATAGTTTCTAACGCTAATAAGCCAAATGTGTCAAAGGCAAAAGGGACAAAAACATGCTCGAAACAAACCCAGACACTAAAATGAAACAGTTTCACTTAATAATAAGACTAAACTTATGATTTAAGATACTTGAAAAATAATAAAACTTCATAATTAATTTTGACTTTAATTAATGATTTGATTGGTGATAAATGGGGTTCACTTCACCACCTATTTTCCGAAATGATATGGGCTCACCGTTAGGCCCATATATCTGATTATTTAAGTCTTAAGATATGGACCTTCACCACTTGTTAATTTGTTATATTCTTGTAAAAGAAAAACGTGGGATCTTTTTTTTGAACCGCAAGAAACGACGTGCCAACCATCATGACACCGGGTGCTGTGGCCAAGGTCGACTACTCGACCGCCACCAGCCCATTGGCTCTCCCAGATGCGCGGAAACCCGACCTCCACCCGCCCGAAGGCACAACAATGGAATAATGGTAAAACCTCGCCTCCCATTCAAGACGAACCGGCGCCACCCGTATTCGCCCTTCACCTGGATGGCGCAGAAAATAGTGAGAAGAGTGGGAGTCGAAACTGGGTCACAAGGAACACCAAGTCTTTCCCCAACCACTCCATCAGTGCCTTACTGACAGAAAAACATGTATCTACAATGTAGATTGAGAAAACATCTACCATCCAGTAGAGGTGCACAAACTGTTATTTTCTTCTTAAAACTGGTTTCGTGTATGGCCAAGAGGATAAAACCGGGTATTTCTAAATTTAGATTACCATGAAAATTAAGTATAAATAAACTAGTAAATATTAATACAACTTAACTATTAAGTATAAATAAACTAGTAAATATTAATACAACTTAACTAGAAAGAAAAAAAATGGATCAAATTAAAAGCTAGAAAATGTGTATAACAAGTGTGAACATACATACACACATACATAAAAGCAAATATATACATGGTTAGCTAGAGACTTGAGGGTGTATTCTCTAAGGCTACATGGTGTGGTCATTACCACCAATACCATTAACATGACTCTCTACATCAGCGCCATGTCATTCCCCTCTAATCTATCATCCAAAATCACTATCCTAAGCGTGTGGTCATGACCCAAACCAATATCCACCCCCTTTTTGTGTGATATATATTTTAGAGTTAAACGCCATTTTAGTCCACTGGATTAACTTCATCCTTTTTTTTGTTAACGAGAAGGGCAATTCGGTCATTTTGTAAGGCCGAATTACCTTTCTAGTTGACGAATTTTTCATCGAATGATTCCCTAAACATTTGATTTGTTTACAACCCTAGAAATCGATAAAATTGCTTGGGTCCATTTGCAGTGGGAATACATTTAATAAAGTTACTGAATTTTTGTCAATATATTGAAAAGGGTGATGGTATTTGGACATCCTCAATACGCCCCATTTACATCACGTATAGTACTATACGTGGCGTATACGGTTCGCTTCTGCTAAGATGGATTAATGAGCCATCAATCAAACTCCTATACACATAACATATATGCCTATACGAAATCTTAAACCCGCGGAATCTTATGGGTTCTATACTGGTTCGACAGATCTGACCAACCCATCTAATCTGCTCAGTTTATTTTCGAATTTCTAAAACACTTGGTACAGGTTAAATTTGTTTTTTTTTTTTTTTTTCACTTAATCAATACACGACAATGTTGTAGTATCTTGTTTATTGCAAGAAGAAAGAATATAAGTGGGCCAGAAATTATTGTTGCACCAAATGGGTGTAGCACATGCATGTTTTATTTACTTATAATATAAGCAGAATTTAATCACATAATATTTGAATCTTACAGCTAATTTCCATTAACACATATAATTAACTAAATCTGTTATGTCCTGGCGAAAAACTCACTAAAAGAAACGGTAGCAAAAACTTTTATTTGTATAGAACTAGTGGGATTCTTTGCGTTTTGCGACGTGGTTTAGGTTGGTATCAATTTAGTTCGTTGCGGTACTAAAAAAGTACGGCCACTCGGTATAGTAACCGAAAGAGATAAAAAGCGAAGACAACTTCATTTTCAACGAAATTTATACCGGTTATAATAGTAGTAACCGACAACGATTTTACCGATACAGGTACCAATATTCTTCCGTCGAATTCGGTTCGTTTCGTTTCGTCACGGCACTGGTAAAAAGTAAAAACGTTGGGAAAACCATAAAAAACGAATATTGGTACCTATGATCAAAAGGTATTGGTATTTCGTCAAGGTAAAAAACAACAAATAAGTAATGTTTGACTTGTTTGCCTTTGACTAGAAAGTTTAAGCGAAACGTTCAAAAAATTATAAAAAGAAGCACGTCGCAATTATATATTCGGAATTTTATAAAGGGTCAACATTTATAAACAATATATATGAAATTTATATTATATTATTAAAATAATGAAAATGGTAAAGAAAGTTGCTATATAACAAAACCGTGAAACTTTAATGACATATATGTTTGTGCTTTGATCACTTAATTCACAACTCAATTTTGAGTAAGGTTTATATCGCGACGTAAATACGTATTCGTAATTTTATAAATAAAAAACATCATATATTAAAATTTACAACACGGTTTAGTTTTTTTAAATAATATAAGAATTCATAAAAAATGACTATGCTTAAAAATTGTACTCTACCCTATGCTTGTATTATTTGTACTATACTTATTTCGACGTTACCTTTTATTATTAACTAGGATAAAGACATGTGCGCATTGTTTCGTGGGATTTTTTGAGTTGAACACATAAGGCTACATGGTATGGGCTACGTCCCCGGAGCGTCGAGGACCGGCGCCGCCCAGCACACCATGCCGCCCGCTCCGTCCCCGTCTTCAACGTCGGTATCTTGACGTTTGAGACGGTCCACTATAGGACAAATTTTTGTGAGGAACGATGATTAAACATATTTAAAAAATAGAAGACTAAAAAGAATTATACTAACCAAATCTGCCATTGTTGAGCACAGTGAAGGTAGATAGAAGAAGAGGCGATGGTTGTGTGTATGTGATAGGTGAATCTGATCAGGGTTTTAGGTGAATGGTTAGGATGTATGGGCTTGTGTAACCCAATATCTTCTGGGCTTTTAAAATGGCCTTTCTTTAATCTAATTTTAAAATTCTAATGCCTTTTGACAATATTTGGTTTAAACTTTATTTTTACATCTTATTAATTTATTTTTTTTAAGTTTATGTTTTTTTTAAGTTTAATTTTTTTTAAGTTTATGTAATATTTTTTAATATTAATGAGAATATTTTGTTACTTTATCTGTTAAATGTTAAAAAAAGTTGAAGATTAAAAAAAATAAAAAAACATAAAAGTGGTGGACGACTATGACTAGGACCATCCTCCCATGCCCTCTAGTTTTGGAGGATGATCCATCCTTGGGAGGACTATGACGTGGCGCCTACGTGGCGGATCATCCTCCAAGGATGGACCATCACCATACCCACTAGCCTAATATGATGCTAAAGAACCATATCAAAAAGTAAACACATAATTATAAATTTCAGTTCGTGCAAACTGTAATCAAGTACAGGTTAATGAAATGGGCTACATCAAAAAATATTAATGTTACAAAATCATAACAAAAACCAAACATAAATTTATAAACTGTAGGGTTCTTGCAAATAGGGATGAGCTCGGTACCGACCGTTACCGAAAATCACCAAAAATGGGTACTGGTACCGAATATACCCGGTACGGTACGATTCGGTACCGAATATACCCGGTACGGTACGATTCGGTACCGAAAATCTCAAAAGTCGGTACCGAAAGTGTACCCAGTTCGGTAAATTCGGTACCGGTGCCGGTGCGGTACATAGTGGAAAATCATCTTACAAAGCACAATGCACACAATACAACTCCTATTGCACAACATTGTTGCAAAATAATAGTATATAAATAGAAAGAATAGAAATAGATATATAAATATAGTTACAAAAGGAAAAATAAATATTTTATAAAAAGAACTTTCCTTTTAAAAGTTAATCCTTTTAAGTCTAAGGGAAAATGTCACAGAAATGTAACAAAGTTTGCGTATTGTTCCAATTAAATCATCCAAACTTTATTTGTCTCTTTAAAGTAACTAAACTTCCTTATAAGTTCTAATAGTGTGTAATTACCAGGTCATCAGGTTACCATTTTTTTATTATATTTTAATTAGGGTGTTCAAAACTATCCGTATCCGAAAATACGATCCGAAATATCCGATATCCGAATCCGAAATATCCGAAAAATCGGATATCCGAATATCCAAAAATATAAAAAATATCCGAAAAATATCCGAAAACATCCGAAATATCCGAAGTATCCAAAAATATCCGAAATATCCAAAAAATCCGTATCCAAAAATTCGATCCGAAATATTTAGGTTAGAGTGTTACAACTTGTATTTGGGTCTTGCTGCTAATGGGGATGTCAACCATTTTTCTAACTATATGCATATGCATATTCATGTCTTTGGTCTCCTCCCTAAATGAACGGAAGGTTAGTCAATTGTTACCTATTGATTATTAAATTCTTTTGAGCCGCTTCGGACATAACATATGTTACTTCTTTAATTCAAGTTTGTTGTCGTCTTATTGTCATGATCAGATCATTATATAAGTTACAAAAAAGGCTAGACTTCAAATTTTACCCAACATGTCCATCTATACTCTATGAGCATGTAATTTGCTTATGTTCTTGTTTAACTGTTGTGCTTATGGATGTAAAATTTTACAGGTTTATATTGTTTATATGGGATCTCTCCCTAAGGGTGAATACTCGCCTTCACTACATCACTCACAAATAATTAATAAAGTTATTCATCCTAGGTATATCTTATCATGATTTTAACTATTGAATTTGAAAATATATATAACTAATTTTTATTTCTAATTTCTAAAATAACAGTTTTGCAAGCCAAGCTCTGATACGGAGCTATGAAAGAAGCTTCAATGGATTTGCTGCATATGTCTCTGAAGAAGAAAAGGAGAAGTTAACGAGTAAGTTACTCATCCTGCAAATTAATTAACTCAAGTAAGTTGGGGTTAAAACAAAGGGAAAATGTCACAGAAATGTAACCAAGTTTGCTTATTGGTTCAATTAAATCATCCAAACTTTATTTGTCTCTTCAAAGTAACTAAACTTTCTTATAAGTTCTAATAGTGTGTAATTACCAGGTCATCAGGTTACTATTTTTTTCTTATATTTTAATTAGGGGTGTTCAAAACTATCCGTATCCGAAAATCCGATCCGAAATATCCGATATCCGAATCCGAAAAAATCGGATATCCGAATATCCAAATATATCAAAAATATCCGAACAATATCCGAAAAATATCCGAAATATCTGAAGTATCCAAAAATATCCGAAATATCCGAAAAATCCGTATCCGAAAATCCGATCCGAAATATTTAGGTAGGAGTGTTACAACTTGTATTTGGGTCTTGCTGCTAATGGGGATGTCAAACATTTTTCTTGTTAGAAATAGAAAAAAAAATAATTTAGAAAAATAAAAGATCCCTAATATCATCTCCATATTTAAGTATTTCCTTTTATTCGTTCTTGTAAAGCCTATAAATAAAGGCTCGTTTTTCCTGTTTGTATGCAAGAAATAAAATCAATAAAGTTCAGTTCCTTTCGATTATCTTTTGTCTCTGATTATCATTTACAACATGGTATCAGAGCAGAGTTATGATCCTTGAAAACTCTGTTCGTCAATCTCAAACCAAAACCAAAATCGTTCAACAAACCTCAAACAAATCGATCTTTGTAAAACTCCCCAACGAAGAGTCAATCTTCATTCAAACCCCCCCAAACGAAGATTTTGTCTTCGTCTTCGTCAAACAGTTCCCCAACGAACCTTTCAATCGACGAACCTTGCAACCGCTTCAACCCAAAAGGTGGAAATAAATTGGCGGGAACACATTTCATTCATCTGTCAGTAGGGTTTCAAACTTTCAACCCTAACTCCCAAATTCACTCTCTCACAATAAATCAACAATCACTATTAGATATCTTTCACCATACACCGACTCTGATCGAAAAAAAAAAAAAACATGTACGGTGGCGAGTTCGACGGCGCCGCCGCCTTCTCCGGCGGAGGTTTCATGCCTTCTCAGGCCACTCAGACTACAGATCCATTCCCCTTCGCCTTAAGCAAGCATCGTGATAAGCAGACGCTGATTCCATTAACCGTGAAGAAAATCAACAAAGCGTTGTTGTCAAATGACGATAAAGTGATTTTTCTCATTGACGGTGTTGATGTCAATAACGTTAAGTTGGTTGGGATGGTGCTGAATAAAGCTGAGAGGGTTACTGATGTTTCTTTTGTGCTTGATGATGGTACGGGTGGTATTGACTGTAACAGATGGGTTCATGAGGCTGTTGACACGAAGGAGATGGAAGCGATATTGGAAGGAATGTATGTTCAAGTTCATGGACAACTCAGGGGAGAAAGCAGTTAGCGGTTTTTGGTATTTTGTGCAGGCGAAGGGCTAGGGCTTCCTTGCTTTTAGATAAAAGAAAATATTAAAAAAAACAAGCATCAACGTTCCGCTCAAAAAAAAAAAAAAACACAAAGCTCAAAAAAAACAATGCTCAAAACAATCAAAGCTCAAAAAAGGAATCAGAGCTCAAAAAAATTCGCTAAAAAAAATCAAAACCTCAAAAAAAAAAAAAAAAAAAAAACCAAAACCAAAAAAAACCAAATCAAAACAAAATCAAAACCCAAACCAATGCCAAGACCCAAATGGCCAAGTTGAATTTTTTCAACTTGAGGGGAAACCAAAACCCAAAATCGGTTGCCATGTCTAGAAGGCGGTAACTCAAATCAAACCAAAAGTTACGATGTCGAAAGGCGGTAACTCAATAGATCAAACTACCATGTCAAGGAGACGGTAGCCAAACCAAAAACCAATCAAAACCCAAAATCAAAACCAATCCAAGTTGAATCATGGATATCCCACAATTCAACTTGAGGGGGAGTGTTAGAAATAGAAAAAAAAATAATTTAGAAAAATAAAAGATCCCTAATATCATCTCCATATTTAAGTATTTCCTTTTATTCGTTCTTGTAAAGCCTATAAATAAAGGCTCGTTTTTCCTGTTTGTATGCAAGAAATAAAATCAATAAAGTTCAGTTCCTTTCGATTATCTTTTGTCTCTGATTATCATTTACAACATTTCTAACTATATGCATATGCATATTCATGTCTTTGGTCTCCTCCCTAAATGAACGGAAGGTTAGTCAATTGTTACCTATTGATTATTTTTGATTATTAAATTCTTTTGAGCCGCTTCGGATGTAACATATGTTACTTTTTTAATTCAAGTTTATCGCCGTCTTATTGTCATGATCAGATCATTATATAAGTTAAAAAAAAGGCTGGACTTCAAATTTTACTCAACATGTCCATCTATACTCTATGAGCATGTAATTTGCTTATGTTCTTGTTTAACTGTAGTGCTTATGGATGTAAAATTTTACAGATTTATATTGCTTATATGGGATCTCTCCCTAAGGGTGAATACTCGCCTTCACTACATCACTCACAAATAATTAATAAAGTTATTCATCCCAGGTATATCTTATCATGATTTTAACTATTGAATTTGAAAATATATATATATAACTAATTTTTATTTCTAATTTCTAAAATAACAGTTTTGCAGGCCAAGCTCTGATACGGAGCTATGAAAGAAGCTTCAATGGATTTGTTGCATATGTCTCTGAAGAAGAAAAAGAGAAGTTAACGAGTAAGTTACTCATCCTGCAAATTAATTAACTCATAAGTTGGGGTTAAAACAAAAGGAAAATGCCACAGAAATGTAACCAAGTTTGCTTATTGTTCCAATTAAATCATCCAAACTTTATTTGTCTCTGTAAAGTAACTAAGCTTCCTTATAAGTTCTAAAAGTGTGTAATTACCAGGTCATCAGGTTACCATTTTTTTCTTATATTTTAATTAGGGGTGTTTAAAACTATTCGTATCCGAAAATCCGATCCGAAATATCCGATATCCGAATCCGAAAAATCCGAAAAATCAGATATCTCAACTAGGGTTTATCCCTATAAATGTATTATTAATGGAACATGAGTTTTATCCCATTTATTTATGATAAAAGTTTGGTGTTTTGAAACTCTGAAATTATTTTCTAACTACGGTCCTGATGTCTCATTTCCGCTGTCAAATTAACAAAAACCGATACGACCAGCTGATTGTTCGCGGCTCCCGCTCCCGGGGTAGGGGTCGGGGGCTGCGACACGTTTCGCAAAAATATTCTAGACATTCGCGGGAAGTCCTTTCGGCCATATGTAAATACTCGCCGTTCTCGTCTGTAGGGTTACCGGTTGCAAGTTGTTTAATCGCCGATGTAACTTTTTGCAACGGTGTAAAACTCTTCTTCTTTCTCGCATTCACGCCCTCTTCAAACCACGAGTTATTCGCTTCCACGTCGCTCACAATTTTTAAAAACAAACGTTTTGACATATGGAACCTATGACGAAAAATATTATCGTTGTATTTCGGGTGCTCAACAAAATAATCCGCCATAAGGGTTTCGTGGCCACTCTCACGATCACGACGAACATATCATTTTTTTGCTTGATGTGGCCGTGTCTTGTAGTTCGGCTTGCTCGATGAGATTTTGGAAAAAAAATATGCTACTATCGGTTGAAGCTAACTCGTCGTCAATAGCATCGGGTGGAAAAACAATGGTATTTCATCCGCTATTTTAGATAACAGGGGTAGATAATAGTTTTGGAGAAATGAGAAAATGAGATAGTGAGAATTTGGTATGAATTGTTTAAGGTAAATTGTGATTTGGGTTGGGTTATATAGTGTAAAATTGTAAATTATGATTATTTTTTTATAAAACCCAACGTTCATAAACGGTCAAAAAAGCATCTCAACGTTCAAAAAATCAACGGTAAAATTATTTGAAGGAATCGGTGACTAAACACCAAATTTATTCAACCCCGCGGCAAAGGGGAACGAAGACGATGTTCCCCGCATGGTAAAAAGATTTCACCGCTACCTTTACCACACCCACCCCATTCACCCTTAGCACTTCTTGGGTAAAGAGGATGTTATATCAGCATGTGGCAAATTTAGAGGTCTTAGGTAAATTCAAGCATTCACATCCAATCCATCAAATTATACATACATTCCACTAAAAAACAACTCCTATATCAATATATTTCCACTAAAAACAAATACTTTTTCTCTCTCCTTTCAATTAAATAATATTATCATTACATTTTTCTCTCACTTCCACTCACAACCACCTTCAAAATATATTAAAAAATTATAACGGGTGAACAGTGTCCCCCCAAATATACAGATGAACAGTAACATTTTCTCTCTCCTCTACTCACAACCACTTTTTATACCCTTTATAATATAAAAACCCCTCCTCACATAATTTGATGGTTAGGATGTGAATGCTCTAAGGCCATCTATTATGATGGTTTTCTCACTCTTTTCACTCTATGCTACTATTTTATTACAATGTAACTGCTACCTTATTGACATATCATTACACCATTTCCGTTCACTCCTTTTTTCACTAAACTCTACTATGGTTTCATTCTATGTCCTATTAAAATAATACTAAAATTTAAAAAGTTAAAAAAAAAGCCTTATTAATTGATGGACTTGGCCCCATCAACTCCCTTCTTTTTAACGCCGTGACCTTCTCCACGCCTCCCTCTCTCATGCCACCAATCCCGCCCCATCCGTCGTGTGCCCCCGCCCCACCACGCCCACCGGACGCCACCTGGACCTAGGCGTTAGCCCAAAGCGGATGGTCTAATGGTTTTCTGTTTTAAGTTTTTAACATCTTGAAGGTCACACATCCAGTGTAAATGTGCGTTTTAATAGAAGACATTAAAAAGCAAGGGTTTTTTTTTTTTTTTTTTTTTTTTTTTTTTTTTTTTTGTGAAGTATCATATTCTATTTGTTTATTTCAATTTTCAATACTTGTCAAGTTACATCAAAACAGAAGGTAGACGGGCAACAAGCTGCGCCGCTATCACTTTCTGAATTGCAAACCCTAATCTAACAAAGATAAAACCCCGTCCTCTTGAGGTTGAGCAATTGTTATGGATGACCCGTTGGACTCTGTAGAAAACATTACAGTAACGTGTTCTCACGATCCTAAAAATAATAAAATATGAGTGTCTACAATCATAAACAAATTGAACACACCAAGCTAGAGTTTGAAGATGGGTCCATCCGACTCATTTTCGGGTTGAATAACACAAATTAAACCACCCGTTTCAGATTTCAAGGCATTGTTTTCATGTGGGCAGTTGTACCTAAAATTCAATGTTCCCGACTTTTATGTGAAGACACCCACAATTTACCAAAACGATAAGGTTATTTAAAAAAGATTAACCCTTTGTTTTAAAAAGAAAGTATTTTTTTTTTATTTTTTATAGCATAGTTTAATGAAAAGACATTTGATAAAAAATCAAATAAATATTTGTTTTTAAAATTTAATCATGAATTTTATTTTAATTCTTCAAACATGAAACATTAAAACCGATAAATCGTACATATCTTTAGGTTAACCAAGCCGGTTGCCGGTCTCTTGACTACAATGGTTGAGTTTTTTCTCTCATTTATAAATTTACTTTTAATTCTTCAAACATGAAACATTAAAACCGATAAATCATACATATCTTTAGGTTAACCAAGCCGGTTGTCGGTCTCTTGACTACAATGGTTTAGTTTTTTATCTCATTTATAGATTTACTATTCATGGCTGTAAAAAAGAAGAAAAGACTCTTAATAGATTCACTCTTTTTTTATGTCATCAAATATTTGTTTCCATGAGTATTTTTCTAAAGAGAGTTATACAAAATGTAGATCATAAAACACCAAAATACTAAACAAGGGCGGACATACATATAGTCCAAGGTGGGCTGGCGCACCCCCGGGAAAAAAAAATTTAGTGCTATTTTCCGTTGAAAATCCCGTCTGCACCCCTTGGATTTTTTCGTCCGCACCCCTTGAATTTTTTCATCCGCACCCCTTGGAATTTTTCGTCCACACACCTTAGGTAAAAAATGTTTTCGATTTATATTTTAAATTTTTTTAGTAAACTCTAATTAAAAAAAACTACCTAAATTATATAAACTTATACTACCTAACTTAACCCAAATACCCAATACCTTAACCCACTATTTCATTAAACATAATTAGCCCACTAATTACTAGCCCATTAACCAAACTCAACCTAAGTTCAAACTATAATAATTAAAATAAGCCCAATAGTCCCTTAGAATTCATCCCGCCCTCCCTCTCTTGGGTCGTCTCCTACCAGCGATCATCGACCACAACAGCAACCACAACAGCACGTCATCAGCAGCCGCGAAACACCGCCGTCCGACACCAAAGGGTAACAAAATTCTTAAATAGGTTTGAAATTTCATGTGTTTTGACGTTGTTTATGGTTGTTTAGATGATTTTTAGGGTGATTATGTTGTTTAGATGATTTTTAGGGTGATTACACACGATTTCTAGGGTTGAAAATTAAAATTGAAACATTATTTTATGGAGCGATGAACTTATGCATCAATATGTTTGTGATAGGAACCATGAGTATGGACGTTATGGCGCAATTTCTTTTGTTTTACATGACCCGACCCGAACCGACCCGATACGAACCGATTTTTTTACTTATATACCTAGGGGCCTAAAATTTTTAAAAATGTTTCGCACCCTCATGGAAAAATTCCTAGGTCCGCCACTGATAGTAAATTGATTTTGATTATATTATAATCTATTCAATAAACAACAAATATCCAAAAAAGTACTAAGAATCTCATTCTTTTACACCCAAAGTCTTCATCTTCTTTTTCTCTAAATTTATATCATCCATTATTTTTGTTCTCATTTTCGATTAGATACATTTTTTTAGGAGTTAAATGCTTGGTTGGTCCCTGTGGTTTTCAAAAATTGCAGACTTGGTCCCAATGGTTTTACTAATTACACGCGTGGTCTCTGTGGTTTTCAAAAATGCACTCGGTTGGTCCCTAGCCCTAACATCAGTTAGATTTATCAGTTAAGTCCATGTTAAATGACCAAATTACCCCTGAGATTAAAATAACGCAATTAAAAAGGAAAAAATAAAACAAAGGGCCCACCCCATCATCTTCTTCATCATCTGCCCCTCCACCCGCTTCCCATCCCAACCCCTTCGTTTCCACCGGCGACCATCCCTCCACCGGAGACCACCCCAATCGTAAGTCCGAGCGCTGCAATCTGTTACAGACTCACCTTCCGATCGTAACTCCGGGCGAAACAGCTCCACTCTTCCGGTTACATTTACACCACCGGTTAAGATCATCGGATCCATTGTTCACCTCTTGAATTTGCCTAATCAAGATAGCAAGGACACAGACACACAGACTCAAAGTTTGAGACTTAATTTAATTTCCAATTTCTATGCCCATTTTTCATTCCAACATGCCTTTTAAGATAGCAGTGACTTATATGAACCATTTGATGCCTTTTAATGTGTTCCTGACTTGTCCTCTGTTTTGAAGAAGGAGAATCGGAAACCGACACTACCATCGGTAGCTGAGAAGTTTGTAAAGCCACCTGCAAAGTGGTTTTCATGATCAACTTCACATTCAGCCCAACAAAATCCTATGAAGAATTATCATTTCGACAACCAAATTACCATTTTTCTCAAACCAATCCACTCAATTCGACAACCAAATTACCATTTTTCTCAAGCCAATCCAATCAATTCGACAACCAAATTACCATTTTTCTCAAACCCAACAAAATCCTATGAAGAATTATCATCTCTCTAACCCACCACCTCCACCTTCAGCCCACATCCTCCACCAGCTCCAGATCTGATCCAATTAGATGAATTAACCTAATTCGCTTCTGGTTTTTTCTCATCAAACATCGGAGCCCTAAGTGATGATGATTTGGAAGTTGTACCGTATAAGCAGACACAACAAGAGAGGAGTTCAACTAATTGATTGAGCCCTAAACCTTTAGGGGAGACGGTAGTCCAGGTGATTGTGGTGGGTTGACCGCGGCTGTAGGGGAGACGACGGTGGAGGTAGGATGACCGCGGTTGTAGTGGATTGACGGTGGTGGAGGTAAGACGGTGGTGGTTGAGGTTGAACAGATGTTCTCCGATGATGGGGAAGGGAGACGGTGGTGGTGGAGCGCTGGAAAATGGGTGGGTGATGGTGGTCTATCATCAGGAGATTAAAGAAGAAGAAGGTGGAGGTGGGGGTGGGGGTGAGGGTGAGGGTGAGGTGGGGTTGGGATGGGAAGCGGGTGGAGGGGCGGATGATGAAGAAGATGATGGGGTGGGCCCTTTGTTTTATTTTTTCCTTTTTAATTGCTTTATTTTAATCTCAGGGGTAATTTGGTCATTTAACATGGACTTAACTGATAAATCTAACTGATGTTAGGGCTAGGGACCAACCGAGTGCATTTTTGAAAACCACAGGGACCACGCGTGTAATTAGTAAACCATTAGGACCAAGTCTGCAATTTTTGAAAACCACAGGGACCAACCAAGCATTTAACTTTTTTTTATTGCTAGCTTTTAGTGTAGGTGGGAGTTGAAAGCAAGAAAATCCACTTGTTTATCCTCCTTTATTTGACTTACCTCGATTACATATCACATGCAATTTTTTAAATTACCAAAGTGACATATGTAATATGAAACAAATTTAATTTATATACATTTTCTTTTATACATAAAATGATATGATATTTTCATATAGTTTTATTATTGTATGCTTTTGCGATAAATGAAGCGTCTAAATAATCATAAAAGATATTATACAGTCTTAATATCATCGATGTAGATGGATCAGTGACGGATTATCACTTTAGTAGTAGTGAGAAAAGGCAAGAAGATGACGACGACGGTTGACAGGCAGTAGACAAACGAGGACTGGAGTAACATGTGTCGGTGTTGGCCAAGGTTAGAGGAGGAGCACGCTAAAATGACGCAAAATATGTGAACATAAAAGATGAGGGGGTCGGGTTTGGAAAAGGACCAGGTTAATGGAGAGGACGATGGTTGTGGGGCTGACTGAATAAGCTACCTATTGTGTCATGTTCACTTATTAACTACTAAGTAAATGCTTTGAATAGGCTATATCATATAGTACGTTGAGCTGAAAAGTATTAATTGGACAACATCTTAGGTAAAATTGATTGTTTTAATATAGAAGATATATTGTATTATTGTTCTTTTAATAAGTTTTTTTTTAATAAACTTATTGAGCCAAAATTCTCTTAGATATCAGCAAAAATATAAACTTCCTTTAAGATAAAAGAAATATAAAACAAGTGTTTCTATAAAGTTTTTATAAGTTAGCTACTGTTACTACATGAAATTTCTACTATATTTATGTTACCCTTCCTCTTATTACTATACTTATTAATTTGCATAGACGATAATTACTTTAATCATATAAAGTTGACGATATTTATAATTTTACCATCGCGTGGAATTGGTAAAACTGCTCACTTCTCACGCTTTGCAATTAAAATTCATTTGTACCTACTTACTTATGCATGTGTAAAAAGGTAACAATCTAAGAATAATCTCAGGGAGAACAACATGACACAGGAAATAGAGACAAAACGTGACCAAAATCTTATTAACCCAAACCAATTAATCTTTCACTCTAGAAACCTTAGATCTTACAAACTGTAAGATTTGTAATGAATAGATGTTCAACAAGATCAACTGATTACAATATCAGTTGATCATCAACAACAATACAAGATCAACTCACGATCACGCAGGTTCAACTACAAACTTCTCTAACAAACCATAACAACAAGAAAGAAAGTGAAACAGGCTGAACAACTTAAAATAGTGAACCATAAAGTTCACTTATATGCCAGCTCTCAACAACTATACATACAGGCCTTTCATAAACGCTCACAAATGATCGCAACCTGATGAAACAGTGGTTAACCAAGAGAGGTTAATTCACTGGTCTCGTCAAGTAGGGTTAATCCCTTCTTTCTGAGGATCGGTGGCTGGATCATCCGCTGATCTGTTTCCTGCACAAGGAAAACACACTGTGACTCTTAACAAGGAGGATGGGGTGGGTGGTGCTCCTTGTTACCACTCTCCGGCATGAGAATCAGTAATTTGCTTGACAGCAAAGTGTGTGATATTAGTAGTAGTAGTGAGAGAGTTTGATAAGCGATACCTCAAACCTGGTCCGGGATGGGTATTTATAGCCGAGGAGTGAAGGAGGGTAATTGAGTGGCTAGACTGACAATGCGCAGCCCCTTTGTAAGTGTGTTAGGCTTGTCGGTTATGGAGGTGATGCCACGTTCTACTGCGGTGTCAGTCTGTTGCTTACGTGTGGGCTGACAGGCAATTGTCATTGGCGCCACTTGTTGTGTGGTGTCAGTCCCACTTGCCTTGTGGGCAGGATGCAGTGCCAGGCCGAATCGCTGCTCGTGGTAACTGCAGTTGTTTCCGTGTCCTTGCTTTGGTCAAGACATGTGCGGGATGCGGTGCTAGGTCGTATCGCCACTTGCGGTAACTGTTTTGTTACCTAGATCCCTTGTCGTGACGAAAATGTTCATAGGATGCGGTGCTAAGCCGCATCGCTCTGTGTAACACCCATTTTCGTACACAAGGTAAGTCTTCTCATCACTTGACCGATTGAATTCGTCCGTTGCGTTCGCGCGTGCCCGCACGGACGCAGATAAGTTCTTGCCGGTGGGGGTTTTTGATAAGGGTAATGGTCACTCGCAACCATGTTGGTGCGAGATCTAGGACCATACCCCTTCACAACCCTTCTAACCTTTGAACATGTGCACGTAAACCCCTCATCATATTTTATAACTTTCCACTTAGCACCTTCATAAACTTCAACTTTACAATCACAACTTGAAACTTCTTACACTGCACATTCATACACTAAAAAATACAAAACAAGTTATAATAATCATAGTTGTTAAAAGCCATTGCCTCTTGCGCCTAGGCCCATTTTTCAGGCGAGGCAAGGCAGTTGTGCTTTAACTCGAGGAAATTACGCTTTAATTCTCCAGGTGATGGTTCAGGTGCACATTACGACGAGATTCCTCGATTCCGGAGAGTTTCCTGTCAAATTCTCTAAATTCCGACAAGATTCTAGCAAGATTTCTACTTTTGTTCAAGGAAAACTATTTTTCTACACTAAAACACTAATGTTTTGGTACTAATTAGATGATATAAAGTGTTACATAACAGACATTGTTTATTTTATTTGAATAATAGTATTCTTTTTCTAATACATAATATATTTTAAAATTTGTTTTATTATGCGCTTTATTTTCTCAGACCCTTGCTTTTTTTGCGCTTTGCGTCTTGGCCCTAGGAGAGGCCTATGCGCTTTGACTGCGCCTTTAATAACTATGATAATAGTAATAATAATAGTAGTAGTAATAATAACAATAATAATAAACGAGTATATGAATGATAATGAAATATTGTATTATTTTAACAGCATGTAACTTGAATGTTTTAAATTCTATGAGAAAATAAACTTTATTGAAAAGAATATTAAAACAATAATAAACAGAAGTGATATGCAGTTAAAACAATAATAAATAACAAACAAATAAAAAAATGAAGGAATTGAAGTTGGGTGTTAATGAGAATGCATGGGCACATGCAGCCATGAGCCACCGGCAGGTCTCCGCCATAAGTCCACCAAACAGAACGAGTCAACATAAGAACCGCCGTAGTATTCTCTGCATGTGACTGATCACTTCTTAAACGTGTTGACTTTTTCTTCACACTATTTCCATATACCTCGCTTGCTTGAAATATAAGTATAAAAGATATATAATAATAGTTATCCTAACGCGAAATGATCTAATATGTGTATATATATAGCATAAAAGATACATAATAATAGTTATTCTGATATGAAATGATCTAATATATACATAGAAAAAATGTATCGTACAAAATGCCTTAACGTACGCTGCGTACGTGATGACAAGTTTGCATGATATAAACAGTGGCGGACCCAGGATTTTTGGACAATGGGGTCCAAAAAAAAACACACAAAAAAAACAAAGAGATTTTTGGACAATGGGGTCCAAAAAAAAAAAAAAAACACACAAAAAAACAAAGAAACATGTATTGAACCCATGACCTTTTGTGTGTTAACAAGGGGTTTTACCACCGCACTAGGCTCACTTTCATTGTTATGGGGTCCAACTAAACTGTTTTATGGGGTCTATAGACAATTTTATATACCGTTTCTACTACTTTTTAAAAAAAGATTGGGGTCCGGGGACCATGTTCCTCGTAACGTAGGTCCGCCCCTGGATATAAACCCGTAGAAGAAGTATCACATGTTATAAAAACGAAAGTTCGCACGTTCAAAAAACTAAAATTCGCATGGTCAAAACAAATACAATTTCGCATGTTGTATTTGAAAGTTGCATGTTGTGATTTAAACCCAAATTCGCATGTTAGTTTACTAGATTTCGCATGCTGATACCCAAATTCGCATGTTAGTCACTAGATTTTGCATGTTGATAATGCATCGCGTACGCATCGTACGTTAAGCCATTTTGTACGTTAACCGACCTCTATATATGTATATATATTAATATATATATAGTATTTTCTAAAAGGTTAAATGAATAAAGATTGTAAAAGGACTTTGAATTTGATGGCGGAACCAAAATATTTTTCTTGAGTCACAGTAGGGTTTTCGTACTCAATTTTCAATAGAGATGTTTTACACGACAGTTTGCCGGATTTTTTAGGTGAACTGAGTTGGTAATAAGAATATTTTTAAATTTTTTTTAGTGTAAATATAGGGTTTTTAATCTTACTAGGTTTCGTCCCGCCCGCGTTGCGGGGCGCTAGACCGAATAAAACGTTAACGTGCTTGAAACCTTATAAAAACAAAAATCTTTATATACGAATTTCCACCAAATAACAATCTCCTCTACCAGCTCCACATTTTTGTAAATTATAACTAAGACTATCCACATCAAGGATGTTTGTAGGTGATTCTTGGCCTATGTGGAGGGTATTTGTGAGAGGGATGGATTAATGGATGTTGTAGAGGATGACATGGAGGGTATTCATTCTTAAAGATTCTTGGGGAAGAATGGGGGAATGGTGGATCCTTTCTTTTTTTTGTTTAGTTTAAATTTAATAAAATAATTATAATAAGGTTGTTTGTGGGAGGGATATATATGTTATTGTTGTGGGTAAAAAGTGTTTGTGAGAAGAATAAGTGAAAAGCTGATGGGGCATGCTGATTAGGCTGTTTGTAGAAAGGATAGCCTTTCACTGATGCGGATAGTCTAAGAAACTATAGCAGCGCGAAACCTAACTTGATTAGTAATAAGTAGACAGAGTACATGATGCTGAAGAGACGTTCTGAAAGTAGTATGCCCAGAAGCAAAGATCCAATCCTACACTCTACCTGAAACAGAAAACATTATAAATTCTTCAAAACACTCATATACATTAACATTATAAAAATAATCAAGTATAATAGGGTGCAAGTCTGGTCAAATTAATAATACAGTACTATAATTTGGGTGGTTGGGCTCTAAGTTAATTTTATTAGCAACCATCACAAAATGATGAATGTGGTCAATAAAATGACTCCAATATAATAATCACAAAATACTTTCAAGGAAAGGTTTATTCTTTGTGCAAGACTACCACACACCTCTCTTCGTGCTCATACCTGGATGTATTCTTCCTTTGGTACATCAGATTGTTCTTTTTGGTTTCACCAGGCGTTTCCCACTTAATTTATTAGCAACCGAATTCGGGTTATTATCTCCCTTTTGTTGAACTTCATTATTGCTCTTCTTGGCTTCACCAGGCGTTTGCGGGAATCGATTGACTTGATTGTGCTCAGTATCCTGTGATTAATCAACAACAGTCAACCAAATACAGAATAACAAACATCCTTTATAGACGGCAACTTTTACGTCTATATATTTTTATACCGGACCCTTTACTTCTAAAATCCAAACCATCATTAGTCGAATCCAAAAACTTATACTTGTTTGGGCATAAACGCGTATGAGATATGCTAGGCCCTGCACTACATAACACTTGAAAGATAGCTTCTGAAGTAGCAGCCATTGAGTTAAATAACAACAAAATTCAAATTCACAAACAATTAAAAAGAAACACACACCTACATGAAAAAAAAAACCCAACCAAATTACAATAACCTAATCAAAATCAACAAAACAAAACAGAAAAATCAAAGAAATTAAACAACAGCAGCATACGATTCTCCACGCAAAGAGCAATGAAAAATGTTATGAAGTAATTGCAACCAGTTGCACAGACCTCCATCGCTAAAGAGTTGCCGATTAAGAGAGTACAAAGCAGTAGATGTTGATTCTTCACAACCGGAAATACTTTAGCTGCCACCAAGATATTGCACCAGATATTAGTGTTCACCAGGACTATTGAATTACCCCATAGAAACCCTAATAAGAAGACAAATGGAGATGTTAATAAAGAAGATTTCTTGTCTCTGGTATAGATTGACCGTGCAAGAAACACATATAGAAACCCTAATCGGAGCTGGCATAAGAATCACCAAATGCAGAATACGATATCAAAACTTGAATAGTTATACAACTTTATCCAACAAATATTTAGAAATCATCTAAAAAATCGTCTCCAAAACCAAATTACCACAACACAACCGATAAACACTACGCTCGACTCATTCTAAGAACGACACTACCCATCTGCTGCCAGAGTTATCCGCCGCAAAACCACCAACGACAACGTCGAGCCAAGCCCCCTTCCATCCGTAATCGACCATCGACACCCTTTACTAACCCTAACCAACTGCCTTTCACCAGCTCAAATCCAAGTAAGAAACATATGGCACCGCGCCGCTAAAATGAAGGAAAGATATACACAGAGGCAGTTAGCAAGTCTTGACGTCGGAGCGTCGTTGTCTACTGTCATCCCCGCCGGAATTTCAGCAATGGAGAAGGGGTTTTCTCTGCTTTTTACACAAATCAAAAAATGAACAAAAAACCCTATCCAGAAGGTGCCCTGACTTCAAAAAGAGGAATAAGAAAAAGAACTATTGAGATTCGAACAGGCGCTGGAGATATAGATTCATAATTGGCCAACCATTACGCCAGAGACTTAATCACGTGAAAATGTCAAATGAAAATCTATTTAGACAATATCAATATCGGAAGATGAACTAAAACCACAGCCAATGGGCATTGCCACATGAGAGGAAAACACTGTTCACAACATTAGAGATTTAATAGATTATATTATTATTTATATATATTATATTATATTATATTATATTATTATATAATATAATTTATAATTTGATTTGTGTGACCTTTTGATGTTGATTTCGATTTCAATTTCGGGGGTATTTTTTTCCTTCTAAAAAATTGCCTATAGTGACTTTAAATTGTCTATTTACTAAATGCAATGAGTACCATAAATAATCATAAATAACATTGCGAATACTATTGAGAACACATGGTGAAGATCCTTCTCAATTGTTGTTAGATTAGAGTAAAAAATCTGCATCATGTGTTCATCTTCAACTATATATGTGGATGAAGAAAAATGTTGTTGGTATTTTAAAAGACAGATAGCAACTTTTATGATTATAATAGGAGTAAATTACAAAAGTCGTCCTTTATGTTAACACTAGATTGCAAAGTGTGTCCGTTGTCTTCAGAAAAGTGCAAAAACGTACTTGATGTTTGCAAACCCGTGCATGTCATGTCCTTTAGCTCTAACTTAGTTAAATTTCATGGTTAAATAAAGGTAAATTGGTAATTTTACTCATTTATTTAAAATCTATTTAATAAATAAAACAAAAAAGAATTTTGAAATATTAAAAATATATAACCAGATAATCTCTTTCCTCTCTCAACTTTTTTTTTTCTCTCTCTTTCTTAACTTTCTCTCTCTCGTTCCTGTTCTCACCACCACCACCCACCCTAGCTACCACAACCACCACCACTATCACCCACCGGCCATCACCACCGCCTAACCTCCCTGACCATCACCACCACCACCTTCCCCCACAACCATCAGCACCTTCGCTCACCACCACTAACACCCACCTACCGTTAGTGGCGAAGCTTGAAAAAAAAGTTCGGGGGGTCGGAAGGTAACGGACCTAAAAAAATTTCTATCGCGTAGTTTCGAGGTGTATGTTCGGGTCGGACGTCGGTGACTCGATTCAGGTCGAGTCGGGTCAGACATTAATATCAAATAAAAAATGTTCTCAAACATTAAAACGTAAACATTGTTTAACAAACAAACGAACAAAGACACCAAAACATTAAAAAGGAGAGAGGAAGGTGGGTACCCGGTTCATTATTCGCTTCATTAACCGATTCACTTGTTGAAACTTTTTAACGTTTAATCTCATTGTTTCCATCAACAATTCCCTCTACTTTTTCTTCATTATTTCTTTTGAAAAAAGAAGTTATCATTTTATTCTTTCCCATAGCATAATCTAATAACAAAACAAGTTAACAAATCACCCTAAATTTCAAACTCTAATTTCTATCTAAATCAAATCATAATAAGATTAAACAAATAAAATTAGACATAGTTACAGAAAGATTCAACAAGTTTAGAGCAAAAATTCAGACCAATTTCACCCTTAATTTCAACCTAAATCACATAAATTGCAGCCCTTAATTAAACCTAAAGATAAAAAAAACACATCCCTTTAACCTTATGGAGATTGAAGAAGTCGAACAAGAGTACAAGACCACAACAACGAGCAGCGTTTTGGCTTCTGTTCTCGAACAAGAAGCTGAAGTCGAACAGTTCTGGAAGACTGGAACCTGCGTTTTCCCCCCTTCTGCAGTTCTGGATTGTGGCTTCTGTTCTTCTGGTCGATGTCCCAAAGTAAACGAATATGAGTTTTTTTTTATAGGGTGGGCTTTTAAGTTGGGCTATATAATGATTTGATTTTGGTTATATAATATACATTCTAGTATTCTACCAAATATAATGATTTGTGCTATAATATTTGGGCTAATTAAATATTTTATTTGGGCTATATAAATAAAAAAAAATTAAAACCGGGGGTCGAAAATGTATATACCTATTTTTTTATAAAACCGGGGGGTCGAAAACGTATATACCTACAAAATTTTATACGAAACGTACATATATAACACTACTGACCGAAAAGTTCAGAGGGTCGGGCACCCCCCCTCGCCCCTTAAATCCTGCGCCCCTGCCTACCGCCACCACCTACCCAACACCACCACAACCTGCCACACACACCATTCACCCCACACAACCTAAAACCCCTAAGAATCCTCAAACCACCATTAGATATGCGACGAAGGTTAACACCCATGGATGTTTGTCATACTATTCCCAATCGACCTATTATACCTGTTTTGACTAAGATCCAAATGAGAAAGCATCTTGAGCCTTGAAACAAAATTTAGAATCGGACCCTCAAAATGGTTGTTCATCATGTAGAGTAAAGATTTATCAGGAATCCGACCTTCTAGATTATTATCACCGATCAAAAGGTGTTGAAGGAAAGAAATTTTTTAGATTTCTACAGGGATGGTGTCTGAAAGATGGTTTTGCCTAAGATCTAACAACACCAAACTAGTTAAGTTTCTAATTTCTTGTGGGATTCCAAGTGATCGGGGGATGTTTGCGCTCGATTCAAAGTGACCAGATCTGCAAGAAGGTTTAACACCCATGGATGTTTGGACTCAGTTCCAGGTTTCAGCAAAGATTCGAACTAGTCGGCGACATATCGGGCAACAACAACTACATGGTTTCGTTCTTAAGTTACATCTGTTGAATATGGTGGCTGATTCAGTCACCCTTTTTCTTGTGCCTATTGTTTGTGTTAGATCGAAGAAGTTCGATGGATATTGTGGGTGGTAAATTAGATTGCAGAGAGAGAGAGAGAGAGAGAGAGAGAGAGAGAGAGAGAGAGAGAGAGAGAGAGAGAGAGAGAGAGAGAGAGAGAGAGAGTATTATTAATTTTTTTTTTGTTTTAGTTGTATAATATAGTTTTGTATTTTAATATATATAATAGGTAAGGGTACTTTAGTAATTTCACAAGCATTGGTCCACTTGGTCTAATTAAACTATGAAAATTAACTGAGTTAGTGCTAAGGACATAACATGCTAGGGTTTGCAAACATTGAGTATGTTTTTTGTACTTTTTGTAGAAAAGAACACAATTTGCAATCTAATGTCAACATAAGCACAATATTTGTAATTTACTCTTATAAAAGATAGAAACTCTTTGCCATTGGTTTCGTTTTTAAATTACGATTTTGCCCTCAGTTCAAATTTACAATTTTGCCATCGTTTTTGTTTTTTCCCCTATCAAATTACGATTTTGTCCCCAAGGTAAAATTACAGTCATGCCATCGTTTTAGTTTGTTTTTTCTTTTTGACAAAACTATGGTGACGTTTTGTTTTAATTGGTTGACTCGGTATAACTTTTGGCGGCTGCCTGACACGTGCTAGTTTGTCCTAGAAAATTACAATTTTGCCTTCAGTTTAAAATTATTGTAGTTCTATCTTTTTAGTTTTTTTAGCAAAAGTATGGCAGTGTTTTATTATAATTGGTTGACTCGAAGTAAAATTTTTTGAAATCGTGTTATGAGTAGTATGTACAAGTATACGAAGTACAGACGTACATATCATGAGAAAGAAATATTCGACTTAGGTAGCGTTTGGTATGCAGGAATGAGAGGTGGAATGGAATGGACCATTGAGAGGTAATGAAGAAAAGAGTGTTTGGTTGGTCGATGGAATGGAATCGCCCATTCCAAAATGCATTCCATTCCCTCAAAATCATTCCATCCCCCCCCCTATTTTTTTCCATTCTATTTCCTCTTTACCCTTCATTAACAACACCACAACCCACTACCGTTGCCACCACCCACTACCACTGTCATCCACCGCCGTCATCCACCTTCACCGCCACCGCCGTCACCCGCCACCGTCGTTGTCGCCACCCACCTCCATCCCCGCCACCGCCGTCGCCGCCATCCACCATCTCTGTTGCCAACCCCGATCACCGTCACCACCCACCTTCGATCATCGCCGCCACCGTAGCCGCTGCCACCTCTGATCACCTGCCACCACCGTCGCCACCCACCTTCGTCGTCACCCACCACCACCACCGCTGTCACCACCCATCGTCGTCTCCACCCACCCCCATCGCCGCCGCTACAACTGCCACCTATCACCACCCACCATCGCTGGCAATCATTGACCACCGCCATCCGATTTTATTCCTACGTCTTTTCTCGCATACCAAGCAACAAAAAGTAATGGTTCATTCCATTCTCACATGGTAACCAAACAAGACATGGAATGGTAATGATCAATTCCATTATCTCATCCATTCCATTACCCCATCCATTCTATTACCTCATACCAAATAGACCCTTAATGTTCCGCATCGCGAGCTGAGAAAAAACTAGTTAATTAATGACATTGGAAGGAATAAAGTATTGAGTTCGGATCTTGTTGTTGGGAATATGGAATTAGTTGGCATATTGTAACAAAATAATATGCCCATTCATTATTCAATTGTTAGATTTTTTTTAATCAATGGTGGTCATTATTTCTCAAATATTTTAATCTCCATTGGGTGGTTTTTAATCAATATCATTTGATTTTGAATCTCATATTGTTGTGCTTATTTCCTACCTTTATTATTTTTAACAATATCATTTGATTTTGAATCTCATATTAGTGTGCTTATTTCCTCCTACCTTTATTATTTTTAACAATTTATTTGATTTTAAATCTCATATTATTGTGCTTATTTCCTACCTTTATTATTTTTAACAATTTATTATTTTTACAAAAAAAAAAATATATATTGGAAGAATTACGCGTTTGCATAAGTTATACTTCTTTTTGTCACATCTAAAGCAAATGATTTGATTTGTTAATATCCATATACCAATCATAATTTCAAAGCTAGAGTTATATCAGATTTTCTTAGTCAATAATGTGAAGAATCATTATAATGCATTATTTGCCTATGGGAAAATAAAAAATGGATGATGAGTTTTATCCGATTAAGATTACAATTATAGGCTAGAAAGGACCATCTAAAATATTTAACTAACAACATATATCCCTTGGGTTGGGGGGGGGGGGGGAGGGTGTGGAGTGGCGTCCCATCTCCACATCAGCTAGTCACACCCTCAACATCGCCACGTGGGTGTTAAAGGGGCTCCAAAAGGGAAGGGGTGTGAGTAGAATGACGGACATGAAAGGAGGGTTAAGAGTGGGCCTCGTTTGCAGCTAAAGTGGACCAATAAGAACCCTTCATTCGGTGTGTGTGTGTGTGGGGGGGGGGGGGGAGGCTTTAAGGGGCTCCATTCTACATCACCCAACCAAATAAATAATGTGTTACAACAATGTGACCCTTATAGTGCTTTATGGATGAGGTATCTTAAGCACTCTTGCAATACAAAGTAAGTGTTATTACACATGCCTTGAATCTATGGTGAGATTAAGTATAAGACCATGTGTAGTGGTAATGCCTTTATCTTTGGGCGTTTTGCGTCATGTAACAGCCTAGTCAACAATGGGGTATTATGGAGTGTTTTCTAAAATGGGTGTAGTGGGGATGTGAGCATTATGGGGTATTATGTTTGTAATAAAATTAAATAAAAAAACATCACAAAATCTTATTAGATAAACAAAAGGAAGATAAAGGTGATTGGACAAAAGCAATGAAGTTGGGCGTGGAAAAAAGCAGGCCAAAAGCAATTTGGGCAAAAAAAAAAAAACGCCCCCGGGTGGAGAAAGGGCGTTGTGGGACGTTTTTAAGGAGAAAAACGCCTAAAATACCCCACTACGAATGGTGTAAGTGTATTGTAAACGAATTAAGATATTAGTGAAGGTAAATACCAAAGCACTTAAGAATGTATGCTTACATGTCAAGTTGCGGCTTGTTTAGCCGGTTCACTAATGACAAGTAATGCATTGGAATATATTTAATGTGTGGTCGCTACCGAATGAGAGGTCCACATCATCATTAATCCGTATGTATGTACAATGCACAGTGGCGGACCCAGGAATTTTTCCATGAGGGTGCGAAACATTTTTAAAAATTTTAGACCCCTAGGTATATAAGTAAAAAATCGGTTCGTATCGGGTCGGTTCGGGTCGGGTCATGTAAAACAAAAGAAATTGCGCCATAACGTCCATACTCATGGTTCCTATCACAAACAAATTGATGCATAAGTTCATCGCTCCATAAAATAATGTTTCAATTTTAATTTTCAACCCTAGAAATCGTGTGTAATCACCCTAAAAATCATCTAAACAACATAATCACCCTAAAAATCATCTAAACAACCATAAACAACGTCAAAACACATGAAATTTCAAACCTATTTAAGAATTTTGTTACCCTTTGGTGTCGGACGGCGGTGTTTCGCGGCTGCTGATGACGTGCTGTTGTGGTTGCTGTTGTGGTCGATGATCGCTGGTAGGAGACGACCCAAGAGAGGGAGGGCGGGATGAATTCTAAGGGACTATTGGGCTTATTTTAATTATTATAGTTTGAACTTAGGTTGAGTTTGGTTAATGGGCTAGTAATTAGTGGGCTAATTATGTTTAATGAAATAGTGGGTTAAGGTATTGGGTATTTGGGTTAAGTTAGGTAGTATAAGTTTATATAATTTAGGTAGTTTTTTTTTAATTAGAGTTTACTAAAAAAATTTAAAATATAAATCGAAAACATTTTTTACCTAAGGTGTGTGGACGAAAAATTCCAAGGGGTGCGGATGAAAAAATTCAAGGGGTGCGGACGAAAAAATCCAAGGGGTGCAGACGGGATTTTCAACGGAAAATAGCACTAATTTTTTTTTCCCGGGGGTGCGCCCGCCCACCTTGGACTATATGTATATCCGCCCTTGTACATGCAATGTTTTAAATACCGGTATGAACCGGCCGGTTATACCGGTTAAACCGGATTCCGGACACGTGCTTGGTACGATAAAGGCTGGTAAAACCCAGATACGGTATGTCTTATGTACCGCCGGTAAATCCGGTTCTACCGGTTCAAACCATTGAACCGGTTTGCATTATCTTAAAATTTGATTTTTTTAAATATAAAAAAATACGATATTAAGGTAATACTGACGTTCCATTGTTGGTAATTAACCTAGTGCCTTCCATTACAATATTTCATCGTTATTGAAACTGTTACTCACATCATCCGATTTAATATTGTTTATAAGTAATAAAAATACTCTTAAAATGCATAACATTTTACAAGAAAACAATTGTTTTTAGATAAAACCATAATCAGTTATATAACTCTTAATTAAGATTGCATTGGTTTTTTAGGTGAATTTGTATTTTATGGAATTATAGTGTTAATTAGTGACCCGGTTGAACCGCCTGATTGAACCATTTCAGAGCCTAACCCGGTATCAATAAAAAACCGGTTTTTAAAACATTGTGTACATGCATTAACCTAGGTATATAGTTGAATTTTGTTTAGACACTTGGTCTAAATGAGGGGGTTGTTCTTCATTCGATCGTTTAGTCAAGATGAGGGGTCGATGCTAGTACAAAAGTCTGGTACCGATGATACATCTTCAATCGTCAATATATATTATTTAAAAATTTAAAAAACAATAAAATAAAAAAATCAAATAACTAAATAAAACTAAAAATGTTCACTAAAAATCAAATCAGTGAGATGGAATAAGTTCCATATTTTCTTTTCAATCTTTTCTTGTTAAATGATATTTTTATAAGTTCTAATCATACATCTAACGCTACATTATTATAATTATTAAAAATTAAATTAAATCTATATATGATAAAATCAAAACTGAATGAAAGTGTTTTGATTTTATCATTTAATACTTTATATTCATTTATTAGGGTTGGGGCACGGGTTGGGTACAAATGTCCAGTGTTTTGATTTTATCATATAATACTTTATATTCATTTATTAGACTATGGGGTATGAGGCGAGTGCTGGGGGCATGGGTTGGGTACAAATGCCCAAGTCACCACCTTGGGTGGGCTTGGGTTTCGGCGTGGCCCCTTGGACGGCAGTTTCAGCCCGGGTGTTGGGCATGACTATCAGTCCTCCGTGGCCGGCTCTCATTGGCTGGGTTGGCTAGGCCATAGCGGCTAGGTTTAAATTTTAAAAAATAACAGTTTGGCTTTAAAGTTTTGATTTTATCATATAATACTTTATATTCATTTATTAGACTATGGGGTACGGGGCGAGGGTTGGGTACAAATGCCCAGTGTTTTGATTTTATCATATAATACTTTATATTCATTTATTAGACTATGGGGTATGGGGTGAGGGTTCGGGCATGGGTTGGGTACAAATGCCCAAGTCACCACCTTGGGTGGGCTTGGGTTTCGGCGTGGCCCCTTGGACGGGAGTTTCAGCCCGGGTGTTGGGCATGCCTAGCGGTCCTCCGTGGCCGGCTCTCATTGGCTGGGTTGGCTAGGCCATAGGGGCTAGGTTTAAATTTTAAAAAATAATCGTTTGGCCAAGCCAAACAGTTCACCCAAGTCATTATAAAAACCCCCAACCCCACCGTCTGTCCACATCGCTACCCCAACCCTTCACTCCACCTACCCGAACCCGCTACCCACACTTGATACCGGCACAACGCGATGAAGGGCCGCCAACCCGGTGAGACCCGTTACTGGCCGGAAGCTTTCGCTAGCTACCGGCACAACATGGGGAATGACCGGAAACTGAATGAACAGTGTTTTTTTAATTCTTTATTATGTGATTTTTTTTTATATTGAGCAATACCTTATATTCATTTATTAGACTATGGGGTATGGGGCGAGGGTTGGGTACAAATGCCCAAGTCACCACCTTGGGTGGGCTTGGGTTTCGGCGTGGCCCCTTGGGCTGGAGTTTCAGCCCGGGCGTTGGGCATGCCTAGCGGTCCTCTGTGGCCGGCTCTCATTGGCTGGGTTGGCTAGGCCATAGTGGCTAGGTTTAAATTTTAAAAAATAACCGTTTGGCCAAGCCAAACGGTTCACCCAAGTCACTATAACCCCCCCCCCCCCCCAATCCCACTGTCTGTCCACATCGCTACCCCAACCCTTCACTCCACTTACCCGAACCCGCTACCCACACTTGATACCGGCACAACGTGATGAAGGGCCGCCAACCCGGTGAGACCCGTTACTGGCCGGAAGCTTTCGCTAGCTACCGGCACAACATGGGGAACGACCGGAAACTGAATGAACAGTGTCTTTTTAATTATTTATTATGTGATTTTTTTATATTGAGCAATACCATATATTCATTTATTAGACTATGGGGTATGGGGCGAGAGTTGGGTACAAATGCCCAAGTCACCACCTCGGGTGGGCTTGGGTTTTGGCGTGGCCCCTTGGGCGGGAGTTTCAGCCCGGGCGTTGGGCATGCCTAGCAGTCCTCCGTGGCCGGGTCTCATTGGCTGGGTTGGCTAGGCCATAGCAGCTAGGTTTAAATTTTAAAAAATAACCGTTTGGCCAAGCCAAACGATTCACCCAAGTCACTATAAAACCCCCCAACCCCACTGTCTGTCCACATCGCTACCCCAACGCTTCACTCCACCTACCCGAACCCGCTACCCACACTTGATATCGGCACAACGCGATGAAGGGCCGCCAACCCGGTGAGACCCGTTACTGGCCGGAAGCTTTCGCTAGCTACCGGCACAACGTGGGGAACGGCCATCACAATTTAAAAGCGTGCCAACACAAGTGGCGCGAGCTACGACCGAAGCTCGACCGTTTTAAAGCGTACTACGATAGCGTCCCAGACGGTGATATAAGTCACGAAGACCGGGTGGCGGTGGCCAACATCGAGTTCCTGGGCAAGGAGCGGAAGCCGTTTGACAAGCTCGTCATGTTCGAAATCTACCTAACGCTTTAGGCTTTTTTTTAATTTTGTATTCTTTTTTTTTAGAATTTTATAATTTTTAGGAATTTTTAATAATAATTTTAGGCTTTTTTTAATTCTGTGTGTATTTTTTTTTAATTTTTGTTTTTTTTTTAATTTTTATAAAACTGGCTAACCCACGAGGGCTAGCCATGCCCCGTCATACCGACCCAACACGTCACTCACCAGCGGGTGGGCTCGAAGTCCACGTGTCAACCTATGCCCTAAACCCCCGCCCCACCATACCCCACGTTCGAAAACACCAGTGCTTTTCGCGCAACGCGCATCATTGAAAAACACTATTAAAATTTAAATTAAAATTAAAACTTGTGATGAATAGTGAATCACAATTTTTAAATATTTATGTGTTATTTTTATTAATAAATAGTAATCGATAAGTTTTGAGTATTTTTATTTTTTATTAGTAATATTTTATTGATTATTTAATTTGCCTTTTAGTGTTAAGTTTTTACAAAAAAAAAAAAAAAAATTAAATCCGTATCTATGTTTATTTATTTTTTTAACATTTCAAGTTATTTGTCCACGTGTTGTGCTGGTATGTTACCGTGTGCATTAGATCGAAATCGGTTCGGTTCGTTACTGTACTAAAACGATACATGCACTTGGTATAGAAATCAACACATGTTTTACATGGCCGAAAACGATAAAAATAAATACCGGTACTAGCATCGATGTTGTTCATACGACACCGATCGGTTTAGAGTGTCAGGGTACTAGTAACGTTATTGATGTTCGGCAGGGTAGGGTAGCTAGCAATACGATGTCAGTTTATCAAAAGAAAAATTATATAAATAAACCCCTAAACCAAAAATGATGTTCTTCGGTTGGGTACAATATTGTAGCAATACAGTGTCAATTAATCGTAAAGAAAATGAAAATAAATAAATGTTGGCACCGATACAGATGTTGTTTATTCGGTTCCAGTTCGGTTTGGTATGATTGCGACACAATATTCGTTATTAAAAAAATTTATATCCCAATGTTGAAAAAAATAAATAAACATAGAATGCAAACCAATTGAATCAATACTAAGCGAACAACATAGGTCTCGGTATCGATATTCATTTTATTTTTTCGAACGATGTAAGGTTTTCTTTTTTGATCACTATAGGCTATTGCGCGTACGAGTACTATAACGAAACGAACATATACCGACCGAAGGGAATCTCACTAGTTTGTCTTTAATTGAAAATGATGGAAAAATCCAAAACAAAATTTATTATTAAATTCCCACCGAGTCTGAACCAAACTTCATATAAAACTTTTTATCTCCAAAATTCTCAAAAATATATCAAAATACAGATAGACCATACACAACAACTCACAAGCCATGTTGGCTTTTAGAATCTCCAACACTTCACACTTCACATTTCCCACCTCATTTTGTCCATCATTCCTCTTATTATTAAAAGTGTTCCTTTTCAATCATTTACATTTCTTTCTCTTTGCAACCCAAAATTTCATGCAAAAGTTTTAATCTTTGCACAAAAAAAAAAAAAACACTTTTTAGCTGTAACCCATCTCCATAAACATTAAATTCATCACTCTTCCACATACTCACTTCTCTAGTTCTCTTAACTCCTTAACTCCTTCATTCATTGCACAAAATCCCAATAATTCAAACCAAGATCCATGAATCCTCAGTAAAGTTTCAACCTTTAAGGTTTGATCAGACCAAAAATGCATAAAAATCTCATCTTTATAGCTTTCTTTACCTTCATTCTTGTTCAAACTTCAACAGCACAACTGAACTCAGCTGATTCAAGAACCTTGTTTCAACTTCAACAAAAACTTGAGTACCCACAAGCTCTTCAATCATGGAACAAATGGACAAACTTCTGTTATCTCCCTTCATCTCCAAATCTTGTGATAGTTTGTTCAGGTAACCACATCACTGAGTTAACCATTGTGGGAAACAAATCAAACACAAACACAAGCACAAAGCTTTCTTCAACCTTTTCCATTGACTCTTTCTTTACAGTTGTTACAAAGCTCTCATCTTTAGAAAAACTTACACTTGTGGGCTTAGGTTTATGGGGTTCACTCCCACCTAAAGTTGACAGGTTTAAATCACTTAAAGTTATGAACTTTAGTTCCAATTTCATTAATGGTGAAATACCCACTTCAGTTTCATTAATCAAGAATCTTGAAATTCTTGATTTGTCACATAATTTGTTGAATGGGAGTGTTCCAGATCTAAAAGGGTTACAGAATCTTGAAATTCTTGATCTGGGTAGTAATCTTTTAGGACCAAAATACCCTTCTTTAAGTTACAATCTTGTAACAGTTATTCTAAACAACAACTCTTTCAGAACCCAAATGGGTATTGACTTTGTTAAGTATGTTCATCTTGAAAGACTTGATCTTTCTGAAAATAAACTTGTGGGTCCCATCCCTACACCTTTGTTTTCACTCAAGTCAATTCAGTATTTGAATCTTGCTAGCAATCAGTTAAGTGGTGCACTGCCTGCAAACTTATCATGCACTTCAAACTTGTCATTTGTTGATGTTTCTAACAATCTTTTGATTGGAAAGTTACCATCTTGTATTGGGTCGAACTCGGCGAATCGGACGGTTATTAGTATGTGGAACTGTTTGATAAACTCAACTTCAAAGTATCAACATCCACATAGGTTTTGTCAAAAGGAAGCTATTGCAGTGTTTCCTAAGAAGAAAAGTGGTGAAAGTAAGAAAGAAGAGGAGACTGTTAAGCTTGGGCTTGTTCTTGGTATCATTGGGGGTATTGTGGGAATTGCAGGGTTGATTGGGTTGTTAATTTTGGGTGTTTATAGAAAAAGAGAAGCTAAAAGGAGTAAAGAATATAGATCTGATAGCTTTGCTTTGGGTAAAAATGCTGCTTCTACTGTAGCAAAAGATGGTAAAGTTTTCTTACCTTTTGTTTCCTTTTTAGTCAATTTAGGGGTATTTTGGAATTTCTTTGTTTATCGGGTTAACAGCGTGTTCAATACAGAACCAATTTTTAAGTCCAGAACTGCAAGAATCGCATAATGCGTTTGTATAGAGTGGTTAAGCGGTTCACATGTTTCTTATTTAAGTTGATTCTGTATTGAACGTACCTTTATCTACTTTTTTTTTTGTTTTTTGTTTTTTTTTTTTTTTTTGCAAAAGCCGTCACATAATTAAGACTTTTGTTCAAAACTAGTAACTTTTTTAGTGCAACTTTTAAAGGGTCGATCGGATTATGTGAATATGAGTTAAATGCCATTTTAGTCCTTGTAGTTTGAGTTATTTTGGCAGTTTAGTCCAAAGGATTCACTTTTCGTCTGTGGGTCCAAAAAGGTTTCACCATTGCAATTTTAGTCCACTAGGTTAACTTCATCCATTTTTATGTGAACGAGAAGGGCAATTCGGTTATTTTATATGTAATTCTGTTAACTAGAAGGACATTTTGGCCATATAAAATGACCGAATTACCCTTCTCATTCATATAAAAATGGATGAAGTTAACCCAGTGGACTAAAATGGCAACGGTGAAACCTTTTTGGACCCACAGACGAAAAGTGAAACCTTTGGACTAAACTGCCAAAATGGCCTAAACTACAAGGACTGAAATGGCATTTAACTCTATATATAATTTTCTAAATATTTAATATGAACCTGTAATTTTTTTTTGAACGTTACAATAATCATACTTCAAAAATATATGAACTTGGAAATAATCTTTTTTTTTACATGGATATTATTTTGAACATGGCAACTTTCCACTCATATGACACTTTTTCTTTTTAGTATTTTGCCTTTATTTTAATGGGTAGGTAATGTTTTGAAAGTGATTATCTAATTATTGTGTTTTTAAGATGTAGATAATCATTTACAATCTATGGGTAAGTGAATATGATTATCCAAGATATTTAAAATAATTAGTTTTCACTAGTAGCGGTAACAAAGTTGATTATGATTATGATTAGCACATATATAACCACCAAGATCATATTCAAACACTATCTTCTACCACACATCTTGTTTTGATTATTTCATATAACATAATTACTTTCAAAAGGCACTTGTAGACCCCACCTAACTATATCATGTCACGAATATTAAGTATAACTCAAATCGACCCATTTTAACAGTAAATCGAACTTTCTATAGGTCGTAGACCACAAACGATGAGGACAGCCGCCCTAGGCCTACCACCATACACCATTTTCACACTCGAAGAAATCGAGGATGCTACAAACAACTTTGATGCAGTGAATTTGGTGGGAGAAGGATCTCAAGCACAAGTAAGCAACTCTAGTGTTATGTTCTTTAAGTTCAATTCAATCCCTTTTTATTTAAACTAATTTATTTAAATTCTTTCGGTTTGTAGCTTTATAAAGGGTGGTTAAGGGATGGTACGACGGTGCTTATCAAATGTTTGAAGCTAAAACAAAAACATTCGACGCAAACCTTGCAACAACATATGGAAGTCATCTCAAAACTTAGACATCGGCATTTAGTGAGCGTTCTTGGTCATTGCATTGTCTCGTACGTGGACCATCCCAACTCGGGTAGCACTGTTTTTGTGGTTCTTGAAAATGTTTCAAACGGGTCACTGAGAGATCATCTTACAGGTATAGCATAATCTACCTATGATTAATCATATTGTTTCAAACGAGTCAACGAGTCAAAAGGGTCGTTTAAAGTTCGTTTAAATTTTATAAAAATAATTTATTTTTTTCGGTTATTGACAGATTGGAGAAAGAAAGAAATATTGAAATGGCCACACAGAATGGGAATCACAATGGGAATTGCTAGAGGAATTCAGTTCTTGCACACCGGAACTCAACATGGGATTTTCGGGAATGATTTGAAGATTGAAACCGTGTTGTTGGATGATAATCTTACCGCCAAAATCAGTAGTTACAACATTTCATTACCATCAAAGGTAACATCTTCAAACCTATGCACATACGTGTGTACACTCGTGTAATCACGTTCATTGAACATAATCTAAACTCGATAGTGTTTAAATTTTCTGTAAGCAGGCTGGTTCAGAGAGTCCTCTAAACGGACACGATACTTCCCAAACTCCTCCTAGGTATGTCATTTGCTTTCTTCTAAATCACTGGCGAAGCCTTTTGGTGGCCCGGGGTCCCATTTTCGCTCGTAGTGTTAATTTTACCGAAAATTTTTGAACTTTTTTTTTTGTAGTGTAAAATATTGGATTTTTAAGAGTTCGCCCCCCACTGATTTTTTGTTCAAGCTCCGCCACAACTAAATCATTTTATTTTAAAAATTAAGATAATTATTGGTATCAGTGGCGAAGCTTGAAAATTTCCACCGGGGGGTCGTTAGTCACCAAACCTAAATTTTTTTTTTTTTAATAAAATCGGGTGGTCGAAAACGTATATACCTAAAAATTTCTACACGAAACGTACATACATAACACTACTGAGCGAAAAGTTCGGGGGGTCGGGTGCCCCTCCCGGCCCCTTAAAAGCTACGCCCTTGATTGGTATGACATGGTTTTTTAATCATGTGTAAAGCGTACAAAGAAACATAAAAATGAATTTACATCGAGATAGATGGTAAACGGGCCAGACTTGTTTTAACTGTTACCCAACCCAAAGAATTTACACAAAGAAACGGATAAAAGAACCGTTTACATGTCAACCCGACCCAGACTTGTTTTACCTGTTACCCGACCCGTCCATTTTGCAAGCTCTAACAAATATTCTAATCCATATCTTGTTGAATAATGTACCTTAATAGAGAATTTCTCATTTTTCAGGGCTGCAAATCCAGAAAAAGACGATATATATCAATTCGGTATCATCATCTTGCAACTCATTACAGGAAAACCGGTCAACTCAGTGGATGAGATAACCGAACTCAAGAACGAGGTAAAAACTTAACCAAGATCTTATCTTGAACACTCTTTTTGTCTTAAAACAACATAAACTAATTCTATATGGTGTCTTTGAACTTTCAGCTAGAGATTGGTTTAACGGAGTCACCGACAAGACTGAAAGAGGTTGCGGATCCATCAATCAGAGGAACTTTTGCGTACGAGTCAATGAAAACCGCGGCTCAGATAGCGATTAACTGTCTTAACGAAGATACGAGTGTGCGCCCGTCGATTGAAGATGTTCTTTGGAACATGCAGTATTCTGTTCAAGTTCAAGAAGGATGGAATAGTAGTGGCAACCTCAGTACAAAACTGTAAAGATTTTCACTTTCTTGGTGGAAAAAAAAACATGATGTTGAGATGTAGTTTTGGTACATTGTCTAGGTGTTGGGCTTGAAATAAAGATTATTCATATATTTTAAATTATTTTTTTTATTTTATTAAAACAAGTATTAACAACAAACTTCCTTGGATCACTTCACTTTCAAATAGGGTGTCATTTTTACCAGAAACCCGACCCGAAGCTCAAGCCACCCAATTCCGAATTAGAGAATACCCGAAAAACCTAAACGGCTAAACTCAAATAACCTAAACCCGACCAACGCAAACCATATTTGTGCCGGTTATCAGGTCGTTTTTTCCTAGCCAAAAACCTGAACGACCAGACCCGAAAAACTTAAAACCAAAAAAAAACCCCGAACAACACCGAAACTTTCAAATTTCCTAGCCAAAAACCTGAACGGCCAGACCCGAAAAACTCGAAACCAAATAAAAAAACCCCGAACAACACCGCAACTTTCAAATATTGTTTCCACCTTAGCAAAAAGTCACATTGTTGGTGGAATGAAAAAAAATATATATGTTCATATATGCACATATTTTCATACTTCATGGAGTTAATTACTGTTTTCGTCCATGTAGTTTGTCAAAAATCACTATTTTAGTCCATTAGTTTAAAATTTGCGATTTCAGTCCCTGTGGTTTCACTTTCGTAACCATTTCAGTCCCTGTGGTTTCACTTTCGTAACCATTTCAATCCATTTATTCTGCAAGTACAGGGACTGAAATGGTTACGAGGTGGACTGAAATGGTTGCGAAAGTGAAACCACAGGGGACTGAAATCGCAAATTTTAAACTAATGAACTGAAATAGTGATTTTTGCCAAACCACAGGGACGAAAACAGTAATTAACTCTACTTCATGTATCATTACATGTATTAAAATTACATGTGTAATATCTTAAAAAAATGGAACCTATTAAAACTAGTTTTTGCCACGCGTGCGTTGCTGCGCCGTTTTTTACATTTAATTTTGCATTTTTTATTACGATTTGGTTCATTATGGTACATCCAAACTTTTTTTTAGATTTCGGCATTGTAAAAAGATCAAAGAAAAAACAGAAAAAGAGAGGACTTTATTAAATTTTGAGGGCTATATAGTAAGCTTTAATGTTTTAAAGAGTTGTAACGTAAATTATTAAAGTTCAAGGTTCTATTTAGACACTTCTAACATACTAAAAAAATAAATTAATAGTTTAGCAATATATACAAACTAAAAAGAAAATCAAAGTACAATAATCCTAGATGTCAAAGTAAAACTGTTGGTAACGATTTTGTTACCTTTAGTGAATCTTTAAAATATGCAGCATTTAACCTGGGTTGGGTTGGGTTGGGTTGAGTTGAAACTTCTGAAACAAGTATGTAACAAGGTAACATATTTACAGATATGTTTCGACTTAAAAAAAGTACGAACAATGTAATTGTGTAACGCAACAATAAAAACTATTTTAAATTATATTGATGACATATACTTGTATCCTTAACGTCCTTACACCGGTTTTAAACAACTTCATCTTCTTCGTCCAGCTAAAAAGCCTCATTATTGAGATGAATGCCAATTCTAAAAATTACTGGTCAAATAGGGGTAGAGGCGCAGCTTATTGCTTGTTTACCTTCTATTTCAATGCAATTCGATATTGTTTTACTTTTTGTTGATAATATAGTTATATAGATTCTTTTGATTGTGCTCTAATATATATTGAAAAATGAAGCCAAACATCATCTTTTATAATTGTTTCACTCAAACATATATATTAGTGTGACTTAGTGATTTGAGAGATTCTAATAAGATACATATACTTTAAGTTACTTTCGAATAACACCCCAAATTTTCAAGTTAATGAAACAAAGTTGCTAGTTATGGGTTTATTGTTGGTAAAAGAAGGATTATGGACCAAAGGCCCAAAAGGAAATTACTTAAGGGAAGCCCATGAGGGCAATGCTGTAATTTTTGTCAAGGCCCTAAAAAGGAAATATGTAGCCTCCATATTCATACAAATCCTTCAAACTTTAGAGAGAGAAATTTAAAGGGAGAAAGTGTAAAATATGGATGAGTATGGTATCGGTATCGTATAGAACCGGTACTAGTACAGAAAATCATCAAAAGTTGGTACCGGTACTTGAAGTTAAAAAATTCGTATTTTATTGGTACCGTACCGAACCGGTACCGGTACCGAAAATGCCAAAAAGTGGGTACCGGTACCGGCACCGACAGTGGCGGATCTAGAAAATTCTTATAGGGGTAACGTTTCGAAGAAAAGGGGTAACGAAATCGAAAAAAAGGTCAAATTTTTCCAAAAATTCACACTAAATTTACACTACCGTCGGAGAATCAAGGGACAACGTAGGTTACCCCTTGTTAAGAAGTAGATCCGCCCCTGGGCACCAGCATCGAAAATGCCAAAAAGTGAGTACCGGTACCAGCACTGGCACCGAAAATGCCAAAAAGTGAGTACGGGAAATTCGATACCAGTAACTAGTACCAAATGTTCATCCGTGAAAAATGGGTTGTTTGGAGCCGAATCTTGAAGTAACGACTAAAGGGATAAACTACTTAGATTGTATCAAATATTCAAATGTAAAGAAGAACTTTGATACTTGTATTTATTTCATAAGTTGTTAATATTCATAGCTTTAATACACTTTGAAATTTTGAACGATTCAAATATTCAAACTAAAGAGAAGTTTTCAATATATATAGAATCAAAACTTGAAATTCTAAAAAAAAAAAACAACTAAACTATCTTTTTTTTCGAACGACAAATTTCTTTAATCTTATCACTTGTAGGACTTGAACACGTGACTTTCAAACCTTTGATGTTCGTAAAGGCTTTGCCTTTATCGTTAAGCTGCTAACCCAATGGTAACAGAAGTATCTATACTACATTTGGTAAATGTTCAGTGATTACAAATCCAAAAACCATTATTGGGCTTGATACCTACCTAGACAATTTAGCCTGATTGTGGACAACTCCTTATTTCTCTTTCTATTTTATATCATATGCAACAAAAAAAAACACATTTGTTGTGATTTTGAACATATTCACATCAGTCTAAAGATAATCATGCTTCACTTTCCACATAAATACATTAACGTTCCTTTGACCCCAATTAATCTTTCTTTTATGATCTTGTCATGCAAGAGAGAGAGAGAGAGGGGTTTTATAGTCTATAATCTTCGCAAGTATGTAATACGATATCATATCAAAAGTCTTCATATCTAAATTTAAATATATTACGATATTGTATTCACTTTCTCTAGAACTTTCTTGTTTTTATCGCTCGTAACTGTCATTATATAAAATCACATAACAAATAACCAAAATACCGATGTTCACACTTTAGATCTTTTGTAGATCTACAATCAATATAAAGAAGCAACAATAATAGATTTAACATACCATATTATCATAACCGATGTTCACATCATAGAAAGTTAACATACCAATATCAACATAACAATATAAAGTTAACACATGTTTATCATTCTCTTAGTCCCTTTCACAACCTTTATCACGTCGCTTGGTGATATTTTTTTTTGTGACTTTTGCTAGTAACAACGTATCTTCTCTTCTGATATACTTAAATAACAATTCATCTCCTTCTGATAAATAATTTTCTCTCCAAAAGTTACACCACCCGGTCGACAAAAGGTATCTTTTTGTTTTAAACGATTTATCCAACTTCAAATCCATAACCCATTTTTCACCATCAAGATTCTTCACCGTCATGGTTCTTTCACCATCTATTCCGACCGCCTCCTCAAATTCCTTCGTGAACCGCTTTTGTACCAACAATGCACAAATATTAAGTTAGTAACATCATGTATAACCAAGTTTTATTCGACTCTTGTGTATCACACACAACAAACAATTAAACAAACGAACACACTCCACATTCTTTACATATTTACTGATTTGCCCTTTGATATACTTCCATGCATGAAATATCCAACAAGTTTCACCCTTTCCAGTTAGAATATGTATGGTGAAAACTTTTCACCATATAGACTTATATATATAAACTAGTTCCATACCTGTCTGGTGGATGTGTATTCTAATTTCTAAAGCCATCATGATGTAATTATCTTTATCTCTAAATTCAAAACAAAAACATTATTCGTTTGAGAAAGAGCCAAAATGTGTGGAATATGCCCGTCTCGTTACAAATAATTTTATGTTTGCTTTTAATCTTGTAAGTAATCATATATGTTATTTGTAATTTTATAAAATTACTGTTAAGATATCTAAAATATGAAATAAATAGTTATAAATCTAAGAAATATATGAGATAAATAATTATAAATCTTACCAAACGTTTTAAGTGGCTTTTAGTGAAAGTCGACACAAAGGAAGGATCATCATCATCATCATGTAGAATGTTTGTAGTCAAGATTTTTTCACACCCATTTTGGTCAGTTTTTGGTTGCAAAATCTTTTCACACCCATCTGGACTATATATTGACATTCTAAAGGTGGACTGATCAACAAGCTTAAATAACAGAAAGTCACCAAAACCCAACTGGATATCTTTAACCACATTGTTCCATCCATTAACAAAACAATAATCATCACCGATTTGTTTGATCTTTAATCGCCACGAATACCCTCCGTTTGCCGATCGGATTATTGGGTTATTTCTGATTTTGTTCACCAGATGCATGGTTACGTACTCAGGTGGCAATGACTGCAAAAGTTTAACCATTTTGTCAAAGAAAATTACATGAAAAAAGATACACATAAACCGGAAGTGTGTGAAGATCGAAGATGAGTATGTATGTACATACCAGGTGGCGGGCGGTTGGGTCGAGCAAGATCTTGTAGAACGAAGTAGCCATTTGCATTACATTGGAGAAGGTATTATTAGAGGATAACAAAGATATATATCATTAGTAAAGTTTGCTTGTCTATTCATGATGACAACACAAGTAACGGTATGCTAGCTTCTCTTGACCTTCATAATCATTCACTCTATACTCTACATATATAGTCTATAATGACAACAACTATTACTTTCATCTTATTCTATATTTTTAAGGTTTTGTTACAAAACACTAAATCCGTCTTCGACGAGTCTTGAACCCTTAACGTTAAGGAAAGCATCATTTTAACTTCAATAGCTTTGCCAATTATACTCAACCCCTCACCTCTAAGGTTCTGTTAATTGATTGTTTATTCTTTCTACCAGTTCATTAAATTTAAAATAGAGTAGGTCGTATCTTTTATTTCGTAAGATATAGGTGTCTTTAATTATGGATTAAGTTATTCTATAAATGCTCATAAAAATTAGAAGTGTATAAAGACACAGTGGATGACACAAGATAACACAATATCGAGCAAAAAATGCCGAAAAATATAACTTAATGTAGAGGAAAAAAGACACAATGAATGGCAAAAAAGACACGATGAAGCAAATATAGAAAAGACATAATGATAATAAACAAAAAAAATAAAAAATCTACAACCTATAAATATAAATATGAAAACCTAAAATCTTACATCGTAGAGGTCAATTGGAGTCTATTTAATACCATTTGTACAACTTATTTTTAAAAGCTTTTATATTTGATCCTAGACCCTTTAATTATATCTATCATACATTATTTTTATTATTAGATAACAACATATCTATATACTATATATAAGCATTTCCTATGTACAAATTTGTAATTTTACTACAAATACAAGTTATTAAGCAACATTTATAAGGGAGTGCAAGCCATTTTAAAGGAATATATAAAGAAAGTCCACATAATTTTAAGACGCGATAGGGTTAAAATAGGGATTTCATCCACCGAGTTTTAGGAAACCCTGAATTTATGTCGCGGTCGTTTCATCTATGGAAACCGCTGATTGAATGCTTGCATCAAATTGAAGAAGGAAACTGATTCCAGACCTCCAATTCATTAATAGGGAACGACCTTTCATTCTCTCAGTTGTATAATTGAAAGTTAAAACTGTGAATATAAAGATTGTTGTTACAGAAGGTGATGAAGAAGGTGGAAGGATTGCAGATTTGGTGTCGCCGATTAGGGCTTTGATTCTCGTCGTCGTCGGTTTACATGATCAGAGCTTTCTCTCCAGGTAAATTTCTTCAACATTTGTATGCTTAATTTCATGATCATTCAGTTTTCTTCAACATTCGTCAACTCTGTTAATCTATGCTTAATGATCTTCATCACAAACTATGGAGTATTGTTTTACTATGTTGGATAGTAGGTAAGGAGAAATCTGGGTTTCTTTTAGCAATATATATGAACAAATTTGTGAAAAGTTTAGTGGGATGAGTTGAATATATAATTATACTATGACTTAATTGAATCATTTTGGTGCTTCATGTAGTTGGTTGGGACAATCTTTGCATCATCCATCTACTTTAAAACATCCTGGTGGCTTGTGAAATACATCTGTGACTCGAGTAAGTTTCATGAAGAAGGAAGCCCATGGACGTGCCCTGGTGACGATGTTTTCTACAACGCTTCAATCATATCGAGGTATGTATGTTAGTACGTATGTATTTTGCTGTCATTTTTTCCATTCCCATTCTCATTTCCATTACAATTCTTGTTTATGATGGTGTTGATGTTAGGTGGGATCGTTCTTGCCATTTCTACCATGTACGTCAAAATTATGGCAGCATTTTTCTGGACAATGACTGCTTATTTTTTTATAATGTAAGTTGCACCAACACGTTTATTGATGTTGTATTTGAAAATAAACCTTCAATGGGTTGCTTAGGTAAATTGTGTTTTATATCATGGGTTTTCTAGGTAAATGGACAGTATCCTAACTATGTTATTGATATGATAGTCAAACACATCAAGAATCATGTCTGATACATTTTCAAAGGTATGTGTACTGTTTGCCAAAGGTTAACTTGGTTCTTTTGTTGTGAGTTCCTCAGAAATTCCATGAAACTTCATTAATTTGCATTTTATTATAATATCTTATTCTGATATATAATATTATATGCAGTATCCGCCTTGTTTAAAAGACACGAGTTTCTGGATCAATGACTCATTCACAGAAAACAACCTTTGCAAAATTGTCAGAGGTGTTGCTGGTGATCTTGCGGAGGAGGTATAAAACTGTCTTTGGTTCTTTCTCTGATTGTTTATTTATTTATTTTAGTATGAATTAACACTGATCTATAACATATTCAGGTAGTACTGATTGACAACTTCACTACCAAGAAAAGAATGACTAGCCATTGTTACAGGATCACATATCGCTCCATGGAGCGTTCTCTTACAGACGAGGAAATAAACGACCTACAGGTAGATTAACATCTTTTCATCAAAACATGTCATTTAAAATCCAATTTTTACTAATGATAACAATAAACATTACGATTTGATGGATGGATATTGATGTAGTTTTTCTATCTTTATTAACCTATAATATTGCTCATTTACAATATTTCATTTTTTTTAAATACAAGGTCTTGAAATTACTGTAGCCATTTATGTGACGGTTTTTCATATCACTTGTAGGCTGGGCTGCTCATCATTAGAACATTATATTTTGGAAGGTACGCAGTTACTATGTATCACTAAACGTGTAGGTTGTATTCAGTAGTATTTATTTATGAATGTTCTAATGAATGTTTTGTCAATTTTCTGGTATTCAACTGACCGTGAAGTAGCTCTCATGATACTTGTAACAACCCGCACCTTCGTGCGTTGTTACTACTCGATACACTCGTTACGCCTAGCACCGGAGATTCGGATCATAATGTAACTATATCAATTATATCGCTAAATCGAAGTATAATCGAATGATTACGCATATTCTATCATTAGTACAAACCTATTTTGCATAACACTCACGATGATGTCGAGTAAAGGCCTAATCTACCCTTCTCGATAAGCGTGAGGTGTCAAAACGTAAGTAATCAACGCTAACAAGGACTATCGGGTGAGTGCTATGACTCCAGCCGTCATGACGATGATAGCAATACGAGTAAGTAGTGCCCCGGTAATCATTGTGGCACATCACATCGAAGAACGCACTCGAAGGCACGCGTAACTCGATCACCGACTGTGAATGATAGGAAGTAACAATGCAATAAAGCTAGTCAATCAATAATCAAGCTAATCAAATCAATCATCGAACTCAAGTGTGGGGATTTTAGTACTTTTTATACGTGTGTGTGAGCCTTATGTGTTACTTGTGCATGTTTACTTTTATGTTAAAGTGTGTGTGGTGAATCAATCAAACCAATCAAGACTCAAAGGTGAATCAAACTCAATCGAAATCGAATCCAAATCATGGTGTGAGGATGCTTGTATGTTAGATATAGTAGTTGGGACTAAAAGTAATTTGATTAGGAAATTCTATCATCCTCAAATCATCATTCTACGTCGGAATACCGAAAATCGTCGCGAAACACTCAAAACCAGGCAAGCCGATCGAACAGGGCAACCTGATCGAACAGGCTAGCCGATCGAACAGGGCAACCTGATCGAACAGGCTAGCCGATCGAACAGGGCAACCTGATCGAACAGGCTAGCCGATCGAACAGGCTGTTCGATCGGGCAGCTGCTCGATCAGGGATGCTGTTCGATCAGCCAACCCTTTCCACTTTTGAAAGCCTATAAATAGGGCTGTTCTTGTCAAGCTTTCCACTTTTGGAAAAGCTCTGACCGACCAGCCTCTTCTTCTCACTAAATCTCAGATTTCTCTCAAACCGGTAAGTATTTCGCTCTAATCCTTGTACGTTTTTGTTCATCAATCGATTCTACATCTTTCTATCTTTCAAAACTTGGATTTCATCCATGAAATCACCAAGATCTAGGTGTTCTTGAGTGATGTCATCATGTGTTCTTCAAGAACACTAAGTTTTGACATCATTCCACCATGAATAGCTTAGATCTAACCGATTTCCACATAAATAACCTAAAATCTACCAAAGATCTTAACATTTCACGGTGGAAAAGGATTGGAGGATGGGTTTTCATCTATCTTTCAACTCTTTTACACTCAAAAAGGTGAAAACGAGACTTGAACCGATTTACAAATCAAACTAAACAAGCACATGGTTCAAGATCCGGGTTCTACCGAGAGATATACCGATTTCGGGTTAAACGTTAAACTTAAGTTCCAAACCGCCTCTGGCCGAGCTTGGGTGATTCCTGCTCGAGTCAGTAGACTAAGTAGGGACTTCAGCTTTGTGGTTCAACTCGTAGTCAAAATATCTCTAAAACATCAACAAATAACGGGAATAACCAAGTGTTAAGTGATAGGTTAACTGAATCGAGAAGCTGGCCGAACGGCTAGGCTGTTCGATCGAACAGCCCAACCGAACGACTATGCCAGCCGATCGACTAGGCTAACCGATCGACTAGCACTTAGTCCCACAAACTCATGAAGTGTAATATTGACAGAGTTCTATTCGATCGATCGAGCCACTCGATTGTAACCATCACTACTCGAATCATGAGATACTACACTTCAAAACACTTAGACTTTTCGAAACATTGGAATGTCACCCGATCGAGCATGCCAACCGATCGAGTGACATATTTGAAAACAATGAAGTGCTAACCGATCGGTTGGGCTAACCGATCGAACAGCTGTTCGATCGGCCAACTTGAAAGGTAGTACAAACCATCATACACAAACACATCCTTCTCATCAAAGGAAGAAACAATCCACTTGAAGGAACCAGCCGATCGAGCCAGCCGGCCGATCGAATGGATGTTCGAACGGACTTTCAAACCAATCGAACAGCCCACTCGATCGAACTGCTGTCCGATCGAATGGCCTACTCGATCCAAGTACATTGTTTACTTTTCCGCGTTAACTCATCGTTGTGTTATCGAACTATTCAGGCTAACCTATTCTCAGTGCTCCTTTCAATCCACAACCAACCACTGTGAGTATACTTGACCCTTTTTATCGAATTTTGGGTGTAACATACGTTCCATAAAAACCAAACTTACCAAACGAATGATTTAATTGGACTATTTATCACCTGCGAATAACTGTTTGCATAGATATACGTGATGCTAGTACATGTATGCTAGGACTTATACTCGTGACGTCCCACCAAGACTAGTATAGTACTATTTCGCCCGACGGGGTCTAGTTATGCCATCAAGAGTCGAGCATCGAGGACTTAGCTGGTAGTATCAGTTTTGTGAGTATATATGTTGTGTATTACGTTTATGCATGTGGAAATTCGCAGCACTTTTAATCTATCACACTATCACATATCAAACCTGTATACTCGCCAATACTTTTGTATTGACAAAGTTTTAACGTATGTTGCAGGTTTAGCCGAAGTTTACATCAAATCAAGCTAGGAAGTCTAGAAACTCATCTAAATTATAGGTTGTCGGATTTGAATTGTTCGAGAGGACAAGAAATCTGTGATAACTTATGTGATTGTATTGTTTGTTAGTATGGGATGACAAATGTAATAAATATTATCGCAATATAGTTGTTATGGATTCTCTTGAGCAATCTGATTCGCCTAGTGCCGCGCCCCGATGATTCCGCCATCGGTTGGGGTGTGACAGATTGGTATCAGAGCCATAACTATAGGGAATTAGGCAAAGTTTGAGACTTGACCTAGTCCGGGTCGATGTCTTAGAGAATTGACCTAGTCTATAGTCTAAGTACCCACAGGCCGACTCTTACGAACTCGTTAGGGTTTGTTTGCGCCAACTTGCTACTCTCGATCGAATTTGTTGAAAGTTACAACTATTGTGTGAACACCGCATACTACAGCTTCACACAAAGAGCCTTTCCTAAGGCTAGGAGGTTACTTAGCCTTTCCTAAGGCTGACACAATACACATGTTTTCAAAACTACTCGCATAACAAAACCAAGTGATCTAGTCGAGACCAGGTGTGAAAACCAATAACTCTCGATAGGATCACTCACTCAGCGTATTTTTCTAGCACGAGAACTCTTCGTTGAGCTAGGAGTGACATCCACATCTCGACAAAAGGTCTCCATTTCGAAATTCTGGTGGAACTCTCGGATTTATTCGATGAGCACAACCACAAATGGGAACGAAGTTTTTAAGCCAGGGGTGAAACCCATACCTTAATCAACTGTTCCACTCTATAAAATGGTTTACAAAAGCTCTCACCAAGGACACGACCATAACAACGACTCAGGCTGCGCGAGACTAGAGAGACGAATGTTAGGAGCTGCATCCCAGTGGAAGCGTGAGTCCTCTAGGTCAACGCGTATGCCCGAACCTGTTGGTTATAGTCGGGTTACTTGGGTAGTCAACGCCTAAACACCCAAGGCATTCCATCTAAATTTTACGTGTATGGTTTACGTCTATGAGTTTTCAAATTTAAGCTTTACGATTTACCGATTTCTCGATTTATCGAATTTACGAACCTCGATTTACAAAGCGCACAACTTGCACAGCCATCGCAATCTAAAACAAAGACCGAATGATCGCAACAAAACAAACGCCTAAGTACTCGAATTCGCTTACGCTATTTCTCTCATCGCGTCCTCGCGAATTCTGAACCAATATCTATGTGTAACCTACAGCTATACCTATACGTACTATATACAAAACGAATCAATTATGTGAGAGTTTAGGAACCTAGAATTTTCCTATGTGGCTCCTATGTGTTTAATTAAATTCTATACCGAGTTTTGATCGAATCGAATCGCATCAAAAGTTCAGAAATCATTATGATCGAATCTCATTCCGAATCCTTCTGTCTAGATGCCTTCCAACAACTCGATCTCGAGACGAGTAGCTAGGAGAAGAGCCCAACGACGCGCCGATAAGAGGATTGCCTCGATTGTGACCAAAGAAGTGGTCAAGCTCATTCCTCAAATTGTCGCGCAAGTGCACTCTCAGAGCCACTCTCGAGCCCCGGAAGACGTCAAGACGGAATCTGCATTCCTCTACAAACACTTCAAAGCCTGTGATCCGATGCCTTTCACGGGTGAAGGAGATGTTTCTCAATTACTCCAGTGGTTCGATGCCATCGAGGTTACCCTTCGTCAGAGTGGGTGCCCCGAGGACCTTCAAACTACTTGCGCCACCGGAGTATTCCAATCACGAGCACTCGATTGGTGGACCGCCGAACGCAACAAACGTGGGATCTCCGCAGCTTACGCCCTCTCATGGGGTGAGCTGAAGAAACTCATGAAGGAAGAATATTGTCCCCCTCACGAAGTCCAGAAGCTAGAGAACGAATTTTGGGAAATCAAGCAAACCGAAGGTGACAATGCGAGCTATACAGCAAGGTTCAAACAGCTCAGCATAATCTGCCCAAGTCAAGTCGACACTCCGAAGAAAGCTATCGCAAAGTATATTCGTGGCTTACCAGAGTGTGTGGGTGATTTTGTCGAAGTTGCAAAACCTGCTACCATCGAAGAAGCCTACCGTCTAGCCGCAGAGCTCAACAGCAAACGAGTCGTGGACGGGTTCTCCTTCAAGAAGCCTGTCAAACGAGCTCATCAAGCAATCATCATCAACTCATCCGACGATTCCTCTGGAGAATCGGTCGATGGTTCATCTGACAGTTCCTCGGAGGATTCTTCTAAGAATTACTCCGACAATGCCTCCGCTAAATCGTCAGGCGAATCCGAAGACGACGCCGCATCAACTCAGGAAGCCCAACCGAGCCGCAAACGAAAGACCGTGAGCCCAGACTCTTCAACAACTGGACTGCCGCAACCCGAACCTCTCCGATCAGTTCCAGTTCAGTCAAAGCGAGCTTACAATGGATCTCATCCCCTGTGTTTCACATGCACGTATCATCACCCGCTAGAAGCAAAATGTCGCTATTGCGCCAATTGCAACTGGTATGGGCATTATACGTCGCAGTGCCGTACAGGACCGTGACCTGGAAGGAAGTCATCAACAACCGCCGTCTCCGCAAGTATCCACAACAACGTTATTTTGATCCTAATGTTGTTGTAATAATCCGACTTATCGCTATCATTTCTGGAACTTATTTCATATATCATCGTGTGTGGATTCTATTTCTCTTACAATCGAGCACTATCTAGACGCTAGCACTATGTACTATATTATGTATTTTATCCCTATAACACTCTTAGAATGAGCTACGGTATACGTGCAAGGGACAACTAATCACGGGTGCACACGGGATTACCTTGGTCAGTGCACGGAGATCGTAGTGAAGTTCTAATGGTGCCATAACGTTTAAAAGCACGGTCAAGGGTCTTGGTCGTGTCAACAAAGTGTGACACCAAAGCACGGGGCATAAGTAGTAGGGGTGACGCGGGGGTACGCTTTACCATGCTACCGAAACTTCGTGAAGAAAGTGCCATAACGTTTAAAAGCACGGTCAAGGGTCTTGGTCGTGTCAACAAAGTGTGACACCAAAGCACGGGGCATAAGTAGTAGGGGTGACGCGAGGGTACGCTTTACCATACTACCGAAACTTCGTGAAGAAAGTGCCATGTGGAGTTGGACGTTATTAGACCTATTATACTATTATGGTTAATTTGACACTCTACCATCAATCACAAGGCGTAACAAAACTAAACCGCATCACTGCGAGGCTCCTCGTAAGTCCGCGTACACAAATTGCCACATCGATGAACTTAGGTAAGTTCACCCCGAAGAGCAATTGGAGCAACGCGAGACTGGTCGTAAAGTCTAGAACGCAACTTAATCGCAGTTTTGCCGGATCAATCTCGCAATCAAATCATTCGATAAGTGGCTCGAAATCGCAATCGCATCATGTGTTTGTCTAGAAATCTCTGACGCTAGTTGTTGTCAATTGTGTGAACCTCTATCAGCTGGTGTGGATCGCCTATTGTGGATTCGCTAGACGAGTATCGACAATCACTCGCCGCCTTCCACTATTAACGCGCCTCGCACCTAATCCACCAACTCGATACTCTTATCATGGTTCGCTATTACTTATCAATGCACGCATTCTACGTGTCATGTTAGCGCACAAGACCTCGCTTCACGAAACGAAACTAACAAGGTTGAAACATGGTGATGTTTTGACCATATTAGTTGACTTTGTGGAAAAAGGCCGTGTGGGTTAGCCTTAGTACTATTCGTGGTGTAATCAGTTCAATCAATCGTCTATCACTCGCAACGCAACAATCGTCGCTTATCAATCTGTTGAAATCTATTGCCTATCGATGTTCAAATGTTACTTGGAAGTCATCGCAGGTGGTGTAATGTTAGGGTGCATGACATTGCTTCACAAGATAAAACTAATATGGAAACATGGTGTTTGTCATATTAGCAAGTCTTGTGGAAACGTGCCATGCGAACTTCGTGTGGAATCAAATCGAAATCTCATTTACCCGAATCAAAATCGTGTCATTCGTTGCCCAACCAAGCATACCATATCAGCGTTGTGCGACCGGACTACTCGCACCCGCTGCCTACGCTTGGTTTGCATCCAACTTATTTCTATTCAAAACTCGGTCTAGCACCTCATCGCTAGGATCAAGGGAATCGAAATTCTATCTGTGTCGTATCGGCACACGTGACACCGCCGCACGAAACAGAGATAATATGGGTAAAACATGGTGGATACGCCGCTGGTACTTCCTATATATAAGTGTTTTAGTCATATTAACAAACTTTCGTGGGAAAGTGCCACGTGGGGCCCGATGTAAATTGTTTTCTGTATTATTAAAGAAAAACCCAATTTATAAATTTTGTTAAAAACCGTTGGACAGGTGAAATTTCCTCATAACATGGAGCAGACATCAAAGCAGGTTAGCTCCATGCCCAATGGAAGATTCATAAGTCCCGATCCTTTTCTTAAAAACTTTTGCAATGACAGAAAGGAACCTTCCCGAGAACGAGGGTTTGACAACCGAGTTCAGCTCAAACCCACGTTGTAGGAAAACTTTCTTAAAACTTATTTTGCCGCCGAATTCTTTTAAAACGTATAACTCACAACCTATTATCAACTAACAAAAACCCTCCCCATAGCGCTGGGGTGGACATCGATACAGTCAACGCCGCGTCATGAGGAGATTTTCCTAAATAACTTCGAAGATTAATCGAGTATTGGTAAGTTTAAAACGCTATGGAATTGCTTTTTGTGTGTGTTATCACTTTTAACTAATCGAATCGTATCTTCTCTCCGTTCTCACTCGTCAAATCTTAATCGATCGCTCGTTATCTAGACGCTATTAATCTCTACTCTCAATCGCATCAACTCTTACGACCCTACTATTGGATTAATTTCGGGACGAAATTTCCTAAAGGAGGGGATACTGTAACAACCCGCACCTTCGTGCGTTGTTACTACTCGATACACTCGTTACGCCTAGCACCGGAGATTCGGATCATAATGTAACTATATCAATTATATCGCTAAATCGAAGTATAATCGAATGATTACGCATATTCTATCATTAGTACAAACCTATTTTGCATAACACTCACGATGATGTCGAGTAAAGGCCTAATCTACCCTTCTCGATAAGCGTGAGGTGTCAAAACGTAAGTAATCAACGCTAACAAGGACTATCGGGTGAGTGCTATGACTCCAGCCGTCATGACGATGATAGCAATACGAGTAAGTAGTGCCCCGGTAATCATTGTGGCACATCACATCGAAGAACGCACTCGAAGGCACGCGTAACTCGATCACCGACTGTGAATGATAGGAAGTAACAATGCAATAAAGCTAGTCAATCAATAATCAAGCTAATCAAATCAATCATCGAACTCAAGTGTGGGGATTTTAGTACTTTTTATACGTGTGTGTGAGCCTTATGTGTTACTTGTGCATGTTTACTTTTATGTTAAAGTGTGTGTGGTGAATCAATCAAACCAATCAAGACTCAAAGGTGAATCAAACTCAATCGAAATCGAATCCAAATCATGGTGTGAGGATGCTTGTATGTTAGATATAGTAGTTGGGACTAAAAGTAATTTGATTAGGAAATTCTATCATCCTCAAATCATCATTCTACGTCGGAATACCGAAAATCGTCGCGAAACACTCAAAACCAGGCAAGCCGATCGAACAGGGCAACCTGATCGAACAGGCTAGCCGATCGAACAGGGCAACCTGATCGAACAGGCTAGCCGATCGAACAGGGCAACCTGATCGAACAGGCTAGCCGATCGAACAGGCTGTTCGATCGGGCAGCTGCTCGATCAGGGATGCTGTTCGATCAGCCAACCCTTTCCACTTTTGAAAGCCTATAAATAGGGCTGTTCTTGTCAAGCTTTCCACTTTTGGAAAAGCTCTGACCGACCAGCCTCTTCTTCTCACTAAATCTCAGATTTCTCTCAAACCGGTAAGTATTTCGCTCTAATCCTTGTACGTTTTTGTTCATCAATCGATTCTACATCTTTCTATCTTTCAAAACTTGGATTTCATCCATGAAATCACCAAGATCTAGGTGTTCTTGAGTGATGTCATCATGTGTTCTTCAAGAACACTAAGTTTTGACATCATTCCACCATGAATAGCTTAGATCTAACCGATTTCCACATAAATAACCTAAAATCTACCAAAGATCTTAACATTTCACGGTGGAAAAGGATTGGAGGATGGGTTTTCATCTATCTTTCAACTCTTTTACACTCAAAAAGGTGAAAACGAGACTTGAACCGATTTACAAATCAATCTAAACAAGCACATGGTTCAAGATCCGGGTTCTACCGAGAGATATACCGATTTCGGGTTAAACGTTAAACTTAAGTTCCAAACCGCCTCTGGCCGAGCTTGGGTGATTCCTGCTCGAGTCAGTAGACTAAGTAGGGACTTCAGCTTTGTGGTTCAACTCGTAGTCAAAATATCTCTAAAACATCAACAAATAACGGGAATAACCAAGTGTTAAGTGATAGGTTAACTGAATCGAGAAGCTGGCCGAACGGCTAGGCTGTTCGATCGAACAGCCCAACCGAACGACTATGCCAGCCGATCGACTAGGCTAACCGATCGAATAGCACTTAGTCCCACAAACTCATGAAGTGTAATATTGACAGAGTTCTATTCGATCGATCGAGCCACTCGATTGTAACCATCACTACTCGAATCATGAGATACTACACTTCAAAACACTTAGACTTTTCGAAACATTGGAATGTCACCCGATCGAGCATGCCAACCGATCGAGTGACATATTTGAAAACAATGAAGTGCTAACCGATCGGTTGGGCTAACCGATCGAACAGCTGTTCGATCGGCCAACTTGAAAGGTAGTACAAACCATCATACACAAACACATCCTTCTCATCAAAGGAAGAAACAATCCACTTGAAGGAACCAGCCGATCGAGCCAGCCGGCCGATCGAATGGATGTTCGAACGGACTTTCAAACCAATCGAACAGCCCACTCGATCGAACTGCTGTCCGATCGAATGGCCTACTCGATCCAAGTACATTGTTTACTTTTCCGCGTTAACTCATCGTTGTGTTATCGAACTATTCAGGCTAACCTATTCTCAGTGCTCCTTTCAATCCACAACCAACCACTGTGAGTATACTTGACCCTTTTTATCGAATTTTGGGTGTAACATACGTTCCATAAAAACCAAACTTACCAAACGAATGATTTAATTGGACTATTTATCACCTGCGAATAACTGTTTGCATAGATATACGTGATGCTAGTACATGTATGCTAGGACTTATACTCGTGACGTCCCACCAAGACTAGTATAGTACTATTTCGCCCGACGGGGTCTAGTTATGCCATCAAGAGTCGAGCATCGAGGACTTAGCTGGTAGTATCAGTTTTGTGAGTATATATGTTGTGTATTACGTTTATGCATGTGGAAATTCGCAGCACTTTTAATCTATCACACTATCACATATCAAACCTGTATACTCGCCAATACTTTTATATTGACAAAGTTTTAACGTATGTTGCAGGTTTAGCCGAAGTTTACATCAAATCAAGCTAGGAAGTCTAGAAACTCATCTAAATTATAGGTTGTCGGATTTGAATTGTTCGAGAGGACAAGAAATCTGTGATAACTTATGTGATTGTATTGTTTGTTAGTATGGGATGACAAATGTAATAAATATTATCGCAATATAGTTGTTATGGATTCTCTTGAGCAATCTGATTCGCCTAGTGCCGCGCCCCGATGATTCCGCCATCGGTTGGGGTGTGACAATACTCATGGCTTATCTTTCTTACATTACAACTGAAGTAAGTACATGAAAATATTTACATTAAATGGATTAAATTCTGGCCTCTACTGTAAACCTTTTTAGTCATTCCTGGGTCTTGACAAGCATGGATCATCTTGTTCAACATGCCACCCATGCCCATACTCCAACATTCTCTGTCTTTCTGATTATGCTCGATCCAGTGGATACAAATTCTGACCCAACCTGATCAGTTAAGCTGGTTCGAATAGGGGTTGGGCATTATAGTTTTAAATAGGGCCCAAATAGGTAATCAGATGAATAAAAATATATAATTTGACATTTTTAGTATATAAAAATAAACTAAAAATGCTAACTTTGATCTTTTATATATATCCTTCCCTATCCCTAATAATTGTTTACACTGTACGTTTTATTTATACTACTTAGGCATCTGGTTATGTGATCAGTGATTCAAACATGCTTAGCTTCTCTTGTATGTGTATTGTGCCTGTACTGTTGCCATTCGCCCTTAGATAAATCGGCAGTTTGTATTCTAAGAACTTTTAAAGTCATTATAATGATAAAAAACTTAATGAAGACTTTATTTCAATGGGCTTTTTGGTCATGGAACCGATGAGCCTAATTATGAAGGTAAACATGTAATTATAAATGTAATTTGTTTCAACAATCATCGACTCTTATACATCCTCCTACTTATCAAACACCATCCAACCCAGCTACGGCCATCACAGAGTCCTTTTTCGGACAATTTTCGACTTATCGTTTCTTGGTTTGGGCTTGTTTAACTTGGTTAAATTAATGTATTATTATTATTATTATTATTATTATTATTATTATTATTATTATTATTATTATTATTATTATTATTATTATTATTATTATTATTATTATACAACTTGATATATTAGATTTTTTTAATGAGATGGTTTAAAAGTTTTGGTCATCAGATGTTAATTGGATAGTTACAAACTTATAAATGCTAATTATATTTTTTTTGGACGGTAGGTTCATATATTATGCTTATCGAGTATTATAAATATATGTACTTATTATATATGTGTATCATATTTAAGTACCCCACTGCAAAACGCCAGTGCTTTTATATAAATATGAAACTTCTATAAGTTTATTTTTAAAAGGTTTGTATTATGTTCTCGCCCCGTATTATCGATTTCCGCGGCAACGCGCGGGTTTCCCACTATTATAGTATTGGTTTATCGTATGGAAGTTGTTAATACTATATTGGAAAATGACCGGCAATCTTCTTGCCATTGTTTTAGAGAAAATTATGTAGTATCATTTTGGATTATAGATAGCTGCAGTGTTTGAACTGAAAGTTTATACAAGTAAAGAGGGTTTGTTAGGTATAAGTTTGCAATAGTTAGGTTGTAGGATGATGACTTTTATTGTTTTGGGTCACGGGTGAAAACAACCGAGTGGAGTAAAATGAGTTTGGGTTAAGCAAGGTCATCTTAAAATAACTATCAATTTAGTTATGGAAATTCGAAAATTTGTTAGATCTTGAAGATTTTGTCATTTTGTGTATTAATTTGTTTTGTTTTATTTTGGCAACTTAAAGGAAACTAAACAACTCATAAACGCAATATCAAAGAAGATAATGAAGGCAGAGCTGAGGTAATTTCTTGTTAACACCTATGGTGTTTTGCAATATTGAGTACTTCATATGTGCAGTCTCTTCAAGGGCAAAAATCATCATCTACTATTTCTAATAAGGTTCCACCACCAAGCACCTTTGTGTCTTCAAATGGTCATGTTAAAATTTAAGATGTTCGTTTTGACCCATTGACTAACCTGAGGTGACCTAAATTAATTCGGGCTAATTTGAGATGACCAAAAATTGACCCGTCGTTGACTAAACTTAGGTGACCAGATTAACCCATATACATTTTATTTTTGCCCTAACCAACCCATTCTTTGAAGATGACATAGTAAAAAAACTTACTTGTACAGGTTGATTGAAGCGTGTTCACAGGTCAAGATTGCGCACATTGCTGGGCTGATTGAACTTCCAGTAGATCATGTGCAGAAGAAACTATCACATATGATATTGGACAAGAAATTTGATGGAACACTAGATCATAATGTAAACTTGTATATGAATTTTCTAACATTTTAAGGGTTGAGTTATGTTCTCACACCGTATTGTCGACTCCGCTGCAACGCGCGGGTTCCCCACTATCTTTTAAAAGGTATTTCAATTGGAAAAAGCAATTTAAAACAAACATTTATTTAAATTTCGTATGTTACAACAATAATAATATGGGGTGAAGATACAATAGGAAGTTTATTTGGCTAGGAAATGATCTTGACCATCCATTAAGTTAATCAAGGGCTAAGATTAAATCAGGGAAATTGAAAGGAAGAAAAGAGGCGTGTGAGTTTGTTCAAGGGCATTCTAGTCAATGCAAGCCAATAGTTTCTCTCTCCTCCAATTCCCCCCACCCCCATTTTTTAAACGTTAATAACTCTTTCATACGACATTATTTTTTTATAAAAATTGCACCAAAAAAACGAGCGTTTTTTATCTTTAAAACGAGTATACTATTGCTATATTTAAAAAAAAAACTTTAAACCTAGTTGAATAAAACGCAATAGAAAAACCACCAGTTACGTAAAACGCAATGAAAAAAAACCTAAAAATGACATTTTTCTAAAACGCAATGCACCAAAAACACAAAGAAATGACTTATTTGTAAAACGCAATGGTCAGAAAACACAAAGAAATGTCTTATTTGTAAAACGCAATGGCCAGAAAACACATAAAAAAGTGTTTTACCTAAAACGCAATGCACAAAAAACACATAAAAAAGTGTTTTACCTAAAACGCAATGGCCAGAAAACACAAAGAAATGTTTTATTTGTAAAACGCAATGGCCAGAAAACACTTAAAAATGTCTGTTTTCTAAAACGCAATGACCTAAAAAAACAAAAGAAAGTGTTATCTGTAAAACGCAATGGACTGAAAACACCTAAAAATGTGTTTTACCTAAAACGCAATAACTAAAAACACTTCAAAAATGTGTTTTACCTAAAACGCAATGACTAAAGATACTTAAAAATGTGTTTTTTCTAAAACGCAATAGCCAGAAAACACATAAAACTCTCTTATTTCTAAAACGCAATGGACACATAAAACTGTTTGTGAACTGTTTGTGAATTGTCTGTGAACTGTCTGATTGTCTACGAATTACTGTCTTCGAAATGAGTCAATTTCTGGAAAATTAATTTTCTGATGCGTTTTTAGTACAGCAATTTAATCGAAAAAAAAGAATTACTGTCTTCAACCCCAGCCAGGGGCTCTGCCCCTTGGACCCCGCTGTAACACCCTTAAATTTATACTAGAATTAATTACTAATTATACCAAAAGATGATAGCTTAACATAAGTTTTAGAAGCATTATACGCCTTAGTCAACTAATGACTAAGGTAGAACATACAAAGTCGTTTGAGAATTTGTTTACAACCCAAGAACAACTATTTAATAAGTTTCAAAACATAGCGGAAGCTTCAACAAATTGTGTTCGGTTCTTCAACATCGCTTGACCACCATCCGTACGATCCATCTAAATCACCTAGAATCAAAACCGTTAAAATATTAGTTTTGACATTATTGAACAACGCATAAACATGAGACTCAACATCAATAAAAAAAAAGTTTTGTTTTCTGGTTCCACCGTAAAACAGTAGTGAACCACCATAAATCTCTGACCTCTACCGTAATTTACGGTACCACCGTAAATTACGGTAGCACCTGGGAATTTATGTTTTTGTTTGGTTTGGTTATTGCACCAAAACCCAATCTCTCGGATTTTAGTTTTCTAGAATGCCAATACGTTAAATCTCGAAATTCTAATATGTTATATAATATCCAATATCAACAAATCAATCTATCACATTCCGGAGCATTAGCCATGCCTTACTTGTTTATCCGACCCGTTTGGCTCGTCTACGGAATTTCTTCCTTTTGACGACTACCAACGAGTTCTAGCCAAGTTTTGACCAATTATTCAATATAGCGATATCATCGCCTAAATTCATAGCAACCTTTATTCCAAAATTCAACTATGCATATTATGATAATTCAAATTTACTTAATGTAACGGGTCAAGTTACATACCTTAGCGCACGCCCTTCAACCGTGAGTCACCACCGGCTTGTCCACTCGACGTTCCGGTATCTTGTCCTATAGAGTTCAATTCAAAACATGTTTAGAACTCTCTTCAAATCATAATTCGCATAATACACCGAACATCATGATTATGCGTTTAAACTCGAAATTTCAGTTTTTAAGCCTTCATAGAGGCATTTCAACAAACACTTCATGAGCAGATTTTTACATGTTTAAACATCACATCTTTAGTTTATCATTTAACCCTATTTTCATATAAATCAACCAATTTACATAAATGTTAGCTTCTAATTGCTGAAATCACTTCCAGATTGCTAAATTACACTAGGTTAACAATCTACTTTCTAGTGTTCATCCAATTGCACATAACCCATTAGTCACCTATCATGGTGATTATGGATTCACCCAAAATTTCTTATGATCTAAACTTCTATTTGCCTAGGGTTAGTCCCTAAACATTCTAGTTATTCCAAAATCATCACAAGGCACACATGCAACTAACAAATTCAGAATTTCCCAAATTACATGTGAAATTCAAGTTGAGAGATTTCATGAAATTTCACATACCTTGTAACCCTCTTGTGATGAGGATCACGAATCTCTGTTTTGATTTCGATTTAGAACGAGAATTAACCTTCAATTGATTGATTTTGTGAAGCTTAGGGTTTGAGAGGGAGTGGGGGTCGCTCCTGAGGTTTTGATCGACCAGACATCTCCTTTGTGGGGTGTTTGGTTGGTTTTTATTTGTTTCAAACTATCAAGTTTTTAATTTAGGCCCCTCAACTTTGTTTTACTTATTGTTTATTAGCCTTTAACCCTTCATAAGCTATTTCTAGTCTTTTAACTAACTAGGTTAAAAGTTTCTAGCTAGTAAATTTTCCCGTTTATTTATACTTTATAAATTTTAAGATAACGTTTTATATTTTCGGGGTGTTACAATCCACCCCCCTTAAAGGGGTTTCGTCCACGAAACCGAAATACGTACCAAATAATAAAGGGTAGAGTCGTCGCATTTCTTCCTCGGACTCCCACGTAGTGTCCGAGCCTTTTCTATGCTCCCATCTGATTTTGACTTGATCTATTTGTCTATTTCTTAAGTATTTGACCTTCTGATCTAAAATCTCTACCGGTCTCACCGCATAATTCAGGCTATTATCTACTTCAATATCATCGAAATGAATATAAGCTGTTTCATCTGCTAGGCACTTTCTTAATTGTGACACGTGAAACGTGCTATGGATTCCACTTAGTTCTGCCGGTAGCTCGAGGCGGTAAGCTACTTTGCCGATCTTTTCAATAATTTTAAATGGTCCAATAAACCTCGGGCTTAGCTTCCCCCTTTTTCTGAATCTAATAACACCTTTCCATGGGGAGACTTTTAGCATGACCATGTCACCAACTTGGAATTCAATCGGCCTTTTCCTTTTATCGGCATACGCCTTTTGCCTGTCTTGAGGCGCCTTCAAGTGTGCCCGAACTTTATCGATCTTTTCATTCGTGGCTCGTACTATATCTTGGTGGGCGAGTTCTCGTGGACCCACTTCACCCCAACATACCGGGGTTCGACACTTCCTACCGTAAAGCATTTCGTATGGTGCCATCTTAATACTAGATTGGTAACTGTTGTTATACGAGAACTCAACTAACGGTAGGTGAACATCCCAACTACCTCCAAAGTCGATTATACACGCCCGTAGCATGTCCCCCAATGTTTGTATCGTTCTTTCACTTTGTCCATCCGTTTGAGGATGGTACGCAGTGCTAATGAACAATTTGGTCCCCATTTGCTCTTGGAAATCTCTCCAGAAATTCGAAGTAAACCGGGTATCCCTGTCAGACACGATAGACACCGGCACCCCATGACGTGCTATTATTTCATTCGTGTAAACCTCCGACATCTTTTCTGACGTATAAGTCTCACGTATTGGAATGAAGTGAGCACTTTTCGTCAATCTATCTACCACTACCCATATGGCATCGAAACCACGACTCGTTCTAGGCAACTTGGTTAGTAGGTCCATTGTGATATGTTCCCATTTCCAAACCGGAATTTCTAACGGTTGGAGTTTGCCGTATGGTTTCTGATGCTCCGCCTTGACTTGTAAACATGTCAAGCATTTTTCCACGTACTTCGCCACATCTCTCTTCATTCCGGGCCACCAATAGTTTTGTTTCAAATCATTGTACATCTTAGTCGCACCCGGATGAATTGAATAACGCGATTTATGAGCTTCATTAAGTAGAAGTGCCTTCACTCCACAGGTATGTGGGACCCATATCCTTCCGGATCGAGTCTTTAACCCGTGATTCCCATCCGACAAATCTTTCAGCTGACCAATTATTCTTTCTTTCTTCCAATTCTCTTCTTTTACTGCTTCTAATTGCGCCCCTCGAATACGTTCAAGTATACCCGAGGTTACTACGAGTTGCATCGATCTTACTCGTATCGGGACATAATCCGTTTTTTCTGCTCAAAGCATCTGCCACCGCATTAGCCTTCCCTGGGTGATAACGTATTTCGCAATCGTAGTCTTTCACCGTTTCCAGCCATCTCCTTTGTCGCATATTTAACTCCTTCTGATCGAAGAAGTATTTCAAACTCTTGTGGTCGGTGAATATGGTGCACTTTACTCCATACAAGTAGTGCCTCCATATTTTTAATGCAAACACTACCGCCGCCAACTCGAGATCGTGTGTAGGATATTTCTTCTCGTGTATCTTCAATTGCCTCGAGGCATAGGCTATTACCTTGCCCCGTTGCATCAACACGCAACCGAGTCCCGATAGTGAAGCATCCGAATAGACCTCCATGTCTTCGACTCCGTCCGGCAATGTCAGTACCGGAGCTTGAGTTAGCTTTTCTTTTAGCGTTTGAAACGCTTTTTCTTGATCAATTCCCCAAATAAACTTTGCTTTCTTTTGGGTTAGCTTGGTTAGCGGTGACGCAATTTTGGAGAAATCTTGAATGAATCTCCTATAGTACCCCGCAAGCCCCAAAAAGCTTCTAATTTCTGAAGGGTTCTTCGGGGGATTCCATTTTGACACTGCCTTTATCTTTGACGGATCCACCAATACTCCGTCGGCATTTATGACATGGCCTAAAAATTGAACCTCTCGTAACCAAAAGGCACATTTGGAGAATTTTGCATATAACTTCTCTCGCCTAAGTGTCTCTAACACTTCTTGTAAGTGGTGTGCGTGTTCAGCTTCACTTTTCGAATATACCATTATATCATCGATAAACACGATGACCGACTTATCCAGCATTGGCTTGCAAACCCGGTTCATGAGGTCCATGAAAGCCGCGGGTGCGTTTGTTAGCCCGAATGACATCACGAGGAATTCGTAATGTCCGTATCTTGTGCGGAAAGCCGTTTTCGGCACATCTTCTTCTTTGACCTTTAGTTGGTGATACCCCGATCTAAGATCAATTTTGGAAAACCAATTCGCACCTTGTAGTTGGTCGAATAAATCATCTATCCTCGGGAGCGGGTATCGGTTCTGTACCGTGAGTTTGTTTAACTCCCGGTAATCGATACACATGCGCATGCTCCCGTCTTTCTTTCTCACGAACAATACTGGTGCGCCCCAAGGAGACACACTCGGCCTTATGAATCCCTTGTCAAGCAGGTCTTGGATTTGGGACATCAACTCTTGTAATTCCGACGGTGCAAGTCGGTACGGGGCTTTTGCTACGGGTTTCGCGCACGGAATCAATTCGATCCCGAACTCTATTTCCCGTTCAGGCGGTATCCCCGGTAAATCTTCCGGAAAAACATCTTCATAATCTCGTACTACCGGAGTACCGGTACATCTCCAATCTTTCGTGATTCTTTTTCGGGCTCATTAGCGTATATCATGAATGCCTTGCATCCTTGCTTCATTAGCTTGTGAGCTTTCAACATTGAGCATACTATGGGATTGCCTCCTTTTTCGCCATAAATGGTGACGTGTTTCCCGCTCGGAGATGTCAGTTTTATCTCTTTACGGAAGCACACGACCTTTGCATGGTGCCGAGATAGCCAATCCATCCCAACGACTACTTGAAATTCTCCCATCGACATCGGGATTAGATTTATCAAATATTCTTCATCGTCAATGCTCAGTTTGCAATTTTCACATACATCACAAACAATAAAGCTTTTATTATTACCTATCTCTACTTCTAAGGGCACAGGTAATTTAGTTAAAACAAATGAAGGATGTTGAATAAATCCATATGAAACAAAGGATTTATTCGCACCCGTATCAAATAACACACGTGCAGGAATCGAGTTTATAGTAAATATACCTGGGACCACGTCAGGTTCAATCTTTGCTTCTACGGCGGTTAGTTGAAAAGATCTTGCCTTTGCTTTAGGGGCTTCACCTTTCGGTTCCTGCCCATCCTTCTTTCCAACCATTTCCGGGCATTCAGACTTCTTATGACCCGTTCGATAACAATTGTAACAAACCGTCACTTTCTTCGGGCATGATATAGCTATATGTCCCGTTTTCTTGCATATGGGACACGGCTTATCCTTGTAACGACATTCGCCTTTATGACCCTTCACGCAGATCCTGCAACTTGGCGACCCGCCTTTTGTATCGGATTTCTTCGCGCGTTCGTTTGTTCGTGCCTTCTTAGTAGGGCTTGGATTCACATCTTGCGCTCTCCGTTCACCCCTTTCAATATTCTTTTTCAACTCGATCTCCCTTTCCCGTGCAGCATTTATAATCTCGGTAAGGGTCTCGTATTTGGAAGGGGTGATAAATTCCCTATATTCGGCGCTTAACATGTTATGATAGTAGTATATCTTTTGTTCTTCGTTCGTCACTAGATCGTCACAGAACTTCATCTTATCCATGAACGTTGCCGTAATCTTGTCTATGGTCTCGTTTTTGTGCCTAAGTTGCATGAATTCTTCCTTGATTTTATTCACAACCGCTTTGGGGCTATGATGCTTAAGAAATGGCGTCTTGAATTCTGCCCAAGTCATGACCTTAGCAGCTTCAATACCGACCTCTCTCTTTTTGTTATCCCACCAATCTTTTGCTTGATTTCTTAGTTGACCCGTACCATAGGCTACATAGTCTTCTACATCACAATGGGTCCTCTCGAATACCCCCTCAATATCACTTAGCCACCTTTGGCACACTATTGGGTCAACCTCTCCATTATATATTGGTGGTTTACAAGCCATGAATTCCTTGTATGAACAAGGCTTTCGTCCTCCATGTTTTTCCTTTGTTATATTTGAGTCATCTTCTAGTTTCTTGATTCTATCTTCTACCATTGATAAAACTGTGTTTTGAATTCTATCAATGAAGCCTGTCAAACTGTTTTCTATCGCCTTTCCAACCTCTTCGGCAATCACTTCTCTCATTTGTTCGGTGACTCTTGGCACCGCATCATCGTTACCTTTATCAGCCATCTCTATTTCTGAAATGTTTACACAAGTTTTTAAAACATTCCATTTATAACACATGCTTTACTTGTTTGATTCAATCAAGTTCATAACTTGATTTAATCGCTCTTGCTTTGATTCAATCAAGTTCACAACTTGATTTGATCGTTCTTGCTTTTGATTCAATCAAGTTCACAACTTGATTTGATCGTTCTTGCTTTTGATTCAATCAAGTTCACAACTTGATTTGATAGTTCTTGCTTTTGATTCAATCAAGTTCACAACTTGATTTGATCGTTCTTGCTTTTGATTCAATCAAGTTCACAACTTGATTTGATCGTTCTTGCTTTTGACATTTCTTGTATTTAAATGAGCTTACTTGCTCTTTTCATGCATATTTGTTCATTTCTCATTCTTTACGTAATATAAAATTTATTAACTGAAGTTAGTTCTTACAGGACGGTCGATCAAGCTTGAACCGAACACTTTGTAGACAACCTTAGGCTCTGATTACCAACTTGTAACACCCTTAAATTTATACTAGAATTAATTACTAATTATACCAAAAGATCATAGCTTAACATAAGTTTTAGAAGCATTATACGCCTTAGTCAACTAATGACTAAGGTAGAACATACAAAGTCGTTTGAGAATTTGTTTACAACCCAAGAACAACTATTTAATAAGTTTCAAAACATAGCGGAAGCTTCAACAAATCGTGTTCGGTTCTTCGACATCGCTTGACCACCATTCGTACGATCCATCTAAATCACCTAGAATCAAAACCGTTAAAATATTAGTTTTGACATTATTGAACAACGCATAAACATGAGACTCAACATCAATAAAAAAAAAGTTTTGTTTTCTGGTTCCACCGTAACTTACGGTGTCACCGTAAGTTACGGTGAGTCTTGGAAAATTTTGGGGCCACCGTAAAACAGTAGTGAACCACCATAAATCTCTGACCTCTACCGTAATTTACGGTACCACCGTAAATTACGGTAGTACCTGGGAATTTATGTTTTTGTTTGGTTTGGTTATTGCACCAAAACCCAATCTCTCGGATTTTAGTTTTCTAGAATGCCAATACGTTAAATCTCGAAATTCTAATATGTTATATAATATCCAATATCAACAAATCAATCTATCACATTCCGGAGCATTAGCCATGCCTTACTTGTTTATCCGACCCGTTTGGCTCGTCTACGGAATTTCTTTCTTTTGACGACTACCAACGAGTTCTAGCCAAGTTTTGACCAATTATTCAATATAGCGATATCATCGCCTAAATTCATAGCAACCTTTATTCCAAAATTCAACTATGCATATTATGATAATTCAAATTTACTTAATGTAACGGGTCAAGTTACATACCTTAGCGCACGCCCTTCAACCGTGAGTCACCACCGGCTTGTCCACTCGACGTTCCTGTATCTTGTCCTATAGAGTTCAATTCAAAACATGTTTAGAACTCTCTTCAAATCATAATTCGCATAATACACCGAACATCATGATTATGCGTTTAAACTCGAAATTTCAGTTTTTAAGCCTTCATAGAGGCATTTCAACAAACACTTCATGAGCAGATTTTTACATGTTTAAACATCACATCTTTAGTTTATCATTTAACCCTATTTTCATATAAATCAACCAATTTACATAAATGTTAGCTTCTAATTGCTGAAATCACTTCCAGATTGCTAAATTACACTAGGTTAACAATCTACTTTCTAGTGTTCATCCAATTGCACATAACCCATTAGTCACCTATCATGGTGATTATGGATTCACCCAAAATTTCTTATGATCTAAACTTCTATTTGCCTAGGGTTAGTCCTAAACACTCTAGTTATTCCAAAATCATCACAAGGCACACATGCAACTAACAAATTCAGAATTTCCCAAATTACATGTGAAATTCAAGTTGAGAGATTTCATGAAATTTCACATACCTTGTAACCCTCTTGTGATGAGGATCACGAATCTCTGTTTTGATTTCGATTTAGAACGAGAATTAACCTTCAATTGATTAATTTTGTGAAGCTTAGGGTTTGAGAGGGAGTGGGGGTCGCTCCTGAGGTTTTGATCGACCAGACATCTCCTTTGTGGGGTGTTTGGTTGGTTTTTATTTGTTTCAAACTATCAAGTTTTTAATTGTCACAACTTAGGCCCCTCAACTTTGTTTTACTTATTGTTTATTAGCCTTTAACCCTTCATAAGCTATTTCTAGTCTTTTAACTAACTAGGTTAAAAGTTTCTAGCTAGTAAATTTTCCCGTTTATTTATACTTTATAAATTTTAAGATAACGTTTTATATTTTCGGGGTGTTACACCCGCCAGGGGCTGCTGCCCCCGGACCCCCGCCAAGATCGTAAAACGCAATGACTAAATAAAAACCCAGATCGTGAAAATGAAATTAAAGAATTTCTTACATGGATCGAAGCCGGTTTCTTCATTAATTGACGAAATTTGAATGATAGAAACACTTATCAGCGATTGAGTCGAACAAATCAAGTGATTATCTTCAAAATCACCATAAAAAACGAGATTTTGAATGAAATTAAACTGGGTTTTCTTCGAAAAAAGCTGAAGAACACGTTGATCGGGTTTTAAATCATTGATTGGTGATGAAAATTGCACTATAATGTAGTGATTATTGAGATAGAAAGTAAAGAAATGGTTGAAGATGGTGGGTTTTGAAAATGGTGGGTTTTGAAGTTACTGGGTTTTGAAAAAGGAAGAAGAAGGAGTTGGATTGACTAAAATACCTTTTTTCTTTATTTTAAATGTTGCCACATGTCATAATTCTATGACTTCCTATCCTTTTTAGCCAAAATTAACTTTCTATTTGATCTTTTCCCTAATAATATGATTGGGTAAAATAGAATTGTTAGAGGATAAAATTGTTGCTTATTATTCGGGCTTTCCACAAATGATCATTCAGAAGGAGGTACGGAGACGTTACTTCATGAAGGAGCTTTGTCAACCGATTTTTTTTTGTATAAATATGAAGTTTGTGAACATTTGACAAAAACATTTTTTTGCAAATGTTGAAAATGGAACAACTTTATAAGGTTTCGACATGTTATCTCGATGAATTGAAAAATAAATAAAAAAAAAGGTAATTTATGTAGAGAGTTAGTCTATGAGAAAAGTTACGTTATGACTCTCGAGTTAAAAAGTTCTCTTCCACCATTGACGAAACGAGGGTTGAACCAAGAGCATGAGTTAAAGATTGTTTTATTATAATGTTCAAACCCCATTTCATGGTCTCAATCCAATCACTTCGGCCGAACTCCTCAATAAATATCCATATTTAATGTAGGAGATTTCCTTTGTACGAAATTATTGGAAGACTATCTACTATCGTGAACAATTTTCACAACCGGTTGCCAGATGGATAATAGGACAAAAAATTTGAGCAATTTTTTTAATAAAAAATTCACCATGGTGAATGACCGGGTTGTTTCACCAACCAAAGTTTGCAACCTAACTTTACAATATTTAATTGCTTTTCTCAATTTTCATGATTTAAACAATAATTATAAATCATATTTATATAATAAAATATTAGTTTAGGTTGGGTTGTGAATGTGGGTGAAAAATTGGATTGGTTTGGGTTGTGTAGGTGGAAGAGAGAGAAATTAGTATTTTATTGAAAGATTGGGTTGGATTGGGTTGGGTTGGGTTGGGTTGTGATAGTGGATAGTCGAAGAGAACCCTTTTGGTTAAGAAAATTTATGTATATTGTTCTGTCGTCAATTTTAAAGTATACCCTTTTAGCATCAGAGGTCCACTTCCATCTATCAAGTTCATTTGAAATGCATCCAATTGATTTACCTCTTCCCGATCCAATAACTCAGTAAGCGTTTTCTTCATCACCACTTCCAACAAACATTATCTTCACTTTAACCACACAATCTTTAACCAAAACATTTTTATTTTTTTCAAAGCAATCTCGGAAATAAACGCCCTAAGATCATGTGTAGTGGAAGACACCTCACCCTTGGGCGTTTTGCACCACGTGTCAGTCCAGTCAGCAATGGGGCATTATGGGCGTTTTCTAAAATGGGTGTAGTGGGGATGTGGGCATTGTGCGACATTATGTTAAAAATGGGTGTTAAACAATTAAATTAAAAAAAAAAAACCATCAAAAAAATATTATTGGCCAAACAAAAAGGATATTAGATGTGATTGGCCAAAACAAAATCAACCAGGCGTGAAATAAAGAACGCCTCAAGCATTTTCTTGGAAAAAAACGCCCTTGGGGGCCGTATGTGGGCGTGGTTGGGCGTGCATTTGTAAAAAAACGCCCGAAAAATGGACAACTACGCATGGTCTAAGGGCTGATTCAAGACCCAAGAAGAATCAACCCGAAAACGTATCTTATCCCATCCCAACTTCGCCCTTAATCAGCTCAGAAAGATCCAGATTAGAATCAAGCAATTTTTTTTCCAAACGTGACAAGGAGTTGTACCGTAGTTTTTTTCATTTGAACGAACCCTTTTATTTTTTTTCTTTTATTCCTTAATTACTTATTTTTTTTTCTCTTACAATAAAAGTTATCAAAATATCTACTTAATGATTGGTGAAAGTTCATTGTGGACCGATAGATTGAAGGAAGGTTCAAAAGATCATAAAGCGTTTCATGGTTTTTTGACACGTAGCACCCAGGTATCCTCTCATATATTTGTCCGTCCGATCAATCTAATCATCAACTTTACTCCATACTAAGATTCTTCGAACCTTGAGGTTGACATTCGATCGTTATTAGTTTGTTAAAGTACCACTATGATACTGACGTTTGGAATATGCAATTAAAACATAGAAAGCACACTTATATGATATGGTTAGAATCGATAAACATCCAACAGTTTAGTTTCAAACCAAAATTATTTCAAGGCATATCCCAAAATCAAACTAACATTACAAACCAATCAAAAAAACATCTTTTTCATTCTTTCAACTTGAAAGTGTATAAAATACCATCAAATTTAAGAAAACAACCCACAAAAAATAAGGATTAAAACATTGAATCAATGACTCTGAAGGCGCAGACCTACATTAGAGCCTTAGAAGCTCAGGAATCCGTCATAGCTTAAAAAAAGCTAAAGTACAAGCAATTAGGGTAAATGTATGGTTTACCCCATGATCGTCACCACCCTTTTGATTAATCTCAGATGAAGTTAGCATCATCATCATCAGTTTTATCTCGGATAAACTTCAATTCATCATGGCCACTGATTGGAAACACAACACGACGGAATAGGGTCGTCGGTAAACAACAACACCATCGCGGTATCAACAACTCAAAGCAAAAGATTTAAAGCGAGAAACAGAGAGCAAATCTAAGGCACCACCTTGCTTAAGCTATATCGAAGCGAGCTCGAGCCAAGCTTTTAGCTCGTTTGAGATTGTTTTCAAATTGCCTCGAGAAGCTCGATCTTTGAGTTTTACTCATGTGCCGAGCTCGATCTCAAGATAGTAGCCTCGAAACAAGCTGAGCTCGAGCTTAAAAAGAAAACCTAACGAGCCGAGCTCAAGTTGTGGAAGGCTCGGCCTCGACTCGCCTCACTTTCAGTTACACCGCCTCGAAATATTAATATGTATCTACTGATTTACAAAGCCAGCCTATTACAGCCCAATGGAGTGTCCTCGAAATCGAACTAGCAATCGGTATTAATTCTTGAAATCGTCATCTTGTAATTAAGTTGAGTATGAAACAATCATAAAGGTGAGTTTGAAACAATCAAACATATGCCAAAGACAAAAACACACTCATGTTCGAACAATTCAAGTTAGTCATATTTGTAAGTTTCCAAAATACATAACACTAAATTTTCATTGAGAGACATCCACAATTCACAGTCTTAGGTGGATGTGCTTCATAACCTCTACACCTTCTTGATCTTCTTAGTCCTTTTCACCACCTTTGTCTTCTATTTTTTCTTGGTGACTTTTGCTAGTAACAATTTGCGTTCGCTTTTGATGAACTTGAATACACATTTATCTCCTTCCGATAAATTATTTCCACGCCTGAAACTCCACCACCCGGACGACAAAAGATACCTTTTTGTTTTAAACGTTGTGTCCAACTTCACATCCGTAACCCATTCTCCTCCATCAAGGTTCTTCACCCTCATGGTTCCTTCACAATTTATTCCAGCCTTCGCCGCAAATTCCTTCGGAAACCGCTAAAAGTATTCACAAGGACAAACGTTAAATTAGTAAATTCAAGTGTAACCATGTTTTATTTTTGGAAAACTACATTAATAAATGTTTTCACCTTTATGAACAAATGCTCAAAAAAAAAAAAATGTAAATAAACTGAGATGAATTATCATAAATCTTACCAACCGTCTTATGTGGCTTTTAGTGAAAGTCTTCACAAAGAAAGGATCATCATCAACATTTTCAAACTCACCCGAAACATCTTCATCATCGTCATCATGTAGAATTTTTGGAGTCAAGATTTTTTCACACCCATTTTGGTCAGTTTTTGGTTGCAAAATCTTTTCACACCCATCTGGACTATATATTGACATTCTAAAGGTGGACTGATCAACAAGCTTAAATAAAAGAAAATCACCAAAACCCAACTGGATATCTTTAACCACATTGTTCCATCCATCAACAAAACAATAATCATCACCGATTTGTTTGATCTTTAATCGCCACGAATACCCTCCGTTTGCCGATCGGATTATTGGGTTATTTCTGATTTTGTTCACCAGATGCATGGTTACGTACTCAGGTGGCAATGACTGCAAAAGTTTAACAACTGTGTGAATGAAAATTACATGAAAAAAGACATAGAAACTATAAGTGTGTGAAGAAGATGACTAGATGAGATGAGTACCAAGTGACGGGTTGATGGGTCTAGCAAGATCTTGTAGAAGGAAGGAGCCATGAAAATCTAGAGAAAATGAGGGGTGAAATGAGAGTGATAATATGTGTGTATTTGTTAGAGAAGTTGAGGGTGAAAGAATTTTTTAACTAAATTGTGAGTTATATACTTAGCTAAAGTAAATATGTAACATCACGGGAGGAGGGGTGGTTCACTAGTGATAGTTTCTATCACTCACAAGCACCAATCAAGTTCCGCCATGTCATTAACCATTTTTCCATCACTCACAACCTTTCTTGGTGGCAACGGTCATCACTCACCACCACACTCAACAATTTCCCCCCAACCAACAATTCCACTCACAAAATCTGGCCATCACGGCGTTAATTTTTCCACGCGTTATACTTTGGAACATGCCATCACGCGTTAATTATATGGCGGCGGTGGGAACTTTGAATCTACCACGCGTTATACGAAAGTATAACGTCACCGCCCCGTGCCTCCTAAGGGATCATAACATGTCAGTTTATAGACTACTTTCAGATATTTCAAATTAATATCTTGTAACAATGAAAATTAATAATAACATGAAATTCTTTAAGAAAATTGTGTTACTGATTTGCAAAAACTAAAAGTAATTATTTTCTCGAACAATAAATTTAATATTTTAGGATAATGTATAAGTACGATGCTAAAAAGATTGTACACCAAACATGAACTTTAAAAAAATTATACACCAAACAGAACAATAAATTTTATATTATGATGTCATTTGATTTCTAGCATGTATTAATACTGTACCAAACCAATTCATTTCCGACCGTGTTATATCGAATTTCGGATGCATCACGGCTGGAGAACACCCCTAGTTAAATACTATAACTAAGACTAACTCCAATGCATCCTTTAGAGGATTCCCTTGGAGGCCCTTGCATGTCCTTGCCCATTGTAAAATTTCATCTTTAGAAGCCCTTAACAAGTATGCCCTTCCATAAGAGCTTTGCTTTTCCTTGGTTTTTACATGGGGGTGGCCCAAAATAAAGGAAAAAGCGTTTTATTTAAATATTATGTGTAGTGTGTAAGTAATGAGGTGTAAATTAAAAAGGGTAAGGATATTTGTAGGGGTTGCAGATCAAATAAGAGTTTTTAAGGATTTGTAAAGATATAATGTGTCAAACGACGTGACAGCTACGGACGCCTAAGGACACACGTAGCATTGGAGATGTTAGGGGAGTGGGGGCGGATACGTTATCCCCCGTGATAGCCAAATTCAACGCGTGGAACAAACAAATCTTCCACCGCCACCACAAATGTTAACGCGTGATAGCAATGTTCCGTGATAATGTTAACGCGTTATGAGGTGAGAGTGATAAATGGATGTGAGGGAGTGTGAGGGTTTATTGTTGGGTGTTGTGAGTTATGACTATTGCCATTAAAAAAGGTTGTGAGTGATAGAAGTTTTGCAAGTGATACCATCTCCACTCCCTTGTAATGGTCAATCATTGGTTTCTCTTTTTCTAAAGCATTTCACATAGTCCCTATAGCCAAGGTGTGATGTCAACTTGTCATCCAAGATCTTTATTTGTCAAATGATTTCTTTCATCCTTTTATTAATTCATCTACTTTTAGAGAACCCGATTTTGAACTTTATTAACTTGCATGTTTATTTAATTGTTTGATTTTATTTATGTTTTTATAAAATTTGAATTTCGAAACCACACTTTACATAAGGTTAAATGTAAAGAATACACTTTTAGTTTTATTTTTAATGGTTTCATTCAACATTAAAATAAAATCTGAATCGCTTAAAATTTTTAATTCATTTAGGGTTCAAGTATAATGCTATGAATATAAATCAACATGTTTTTATTCATTTGAAAAAGAAAAAGGAATACATCACCTTTAGTGTGACTAGGGACCAAAAATAAAACAAAGTTTGTTAAGGTGTTGTAAGTACATGTATATATCATTTCAATCTACCGAATAAATGTTGTTGAGATATGTTAGTTACATATAGGAGAAAATTGGAAGCAAGGTTGTTGATTGCCAAAAAAGTAAAATGAAATCAATTAAACTAATCTTGAATGATGATCGGACTTTTGAAACCTTGAATCGTGAATGTTGATCGATTGTGAGTTGTTAGTGTTGATAGATGGTGAAAATTCAAATCCTTGGTCCGATTGTTTACTTACCAAGTCTCAAGAGTTTATTGTGAGTTTTTTCGTGTCATCAACCTCATTTGGTTCATTTCTGGGTGTCAATTGCTCAAGCCGCGATGCTCGCCCTTCGTTGCGCATGTTGCCTCATTCTTTTATGTGACAAGTCGCTTGAAGTTATCGAGTTTGCAAGTTTTCAAGTAAAATCATGTTTGGTACCAACATAATTTTCTAGTAATTTAGTGTAAGAGAAACAAAATAAAATACAAGAAAAAGGATTTTGTGGGTACTATTGTATAAAGGTGCCTTCATTATCTTTAAAATAAAATCATGTTTGGTACCAATTATATAAAGGTGTCTTCGTGATCTTTGAGTTTTACCCACGAGCCAAACTCAATCTCAAAATAGTAGTAGGCTTGAAACGAGTTGAGCTCGAGATCGAGCTTCAAAATTACATGACGAGCCGAGCTCGAGTTGTTAAAGGCTCGGGCCGACACGTTTACATCCCTAGAATATATTAATATGCATCTATTAATTTACGAGGCCATCAAATTGAGTGTTCTCGAAATCGAACTACCAATCAGTATTATTTCTTGAAATCGTCATTTTGTAGTAAGTAAGGTAAGTTTGAAACAATCAAACATATGCCAAAGACAGAAACACACTCATGTTCGAACAATTCAAGTTAGTCATATTCGTAAGTTTCCAAAATACATAACACTAAATTTTCATTGAGAGGGACATCCACAGTTCACATAGTCTTAGGTAACTTCTACACCTTCTTCTTCTTAGTCATTTTCATCACCTTTGTCTTCTATTTTTTCTTGGTGACTTTTGCTAGTAACAATTTGCGTTCGCTTCTGATGAACTTGAATACACATTTATCTCCTTCCGATAAATCATTTCCCCGCCAGAAACTACGCCACCCGGACGACAAAAGATACCTTTTTGTTCTAAACGTTGTGTCCAACTTCACATCCGTAACCCATTCGTCCCCATCAAGGTTCTTCACCCTCATGGTTCCTTCACCATTTATTCCAGCCCACTTAGCAAATTTCTTCGGAAACCGCTAATAATATTCACATGGACAAACGTTACATTAGTAAATTCAAGTGTAAACCATGTTTTATTTTTTGTAAAACTACATTAATAAATGTTTTCACCTTTATGAACAAATGCTCACAAAAAAAAAAAATCTAAATAAATTGAGATGAATTATCATAATTCATAAGTCTTACCAATCGTCTTATGTGGCTTTTAGTGTAAGTCTTCACAAAGAAAGGATCACCATCAACAACATAACAATCATCATCATTATCTTCCTCTTCCTCTTCCTCTTCTTCATCAACAACATTTTCAAACTCACCAGAAACATCATCATCATGATCATCATCAGTTTTTGGGGGCAAGATTTTTTCACAACCATTTGTGCCAAGGATTGTCATATGAAAGGTGTATGGATTAACAAGGTGAAAGACAAGAAAATCTGCAAAATCCAAGGGGATATCTTTCACCACATTTTTCCATCCATTGGTGAAATAGTGATTATCTCCACTCTTTTTTGTCTTCACTGTCCAAGAATGCCCTCCACTCGCTGATATGATTATTGGGCCATTTGGGATATTGTTTACTAGATGCTTTCTTACAAAAGCAGGTGGCAATGACTACAAGTGAAAAGATTTTGTTAATGGGAATTACAAGAATAAAAAAAAAAACACATAAATTGGAAGTGATGTGAAGAAGGCGAGTACCAGTCGAGAAGCGGATGGATCGCGCAAGAACTTGAAGAATGAAGGAGCCATTACTTTAGCAGGATTAATACTGGACCAATTGAGTTGCAGAGAAATTGTTTACGGAGAAGATGAAGTATGGTATAATATAGTATTGTAAATGCAAAAGCAAGTCTGCAATGTCATTAGAGTCAACGGTCAAATTTTATTTGATTTCCTATTGTATTTAGATTTAACCATTTAGTTTTATTTTTTTTATAGGCCAATATTACTAAAACCAAAAAAGTATACAACAGAAGCAAATATATATAAAAAGAAAAAAACAATTTACTTTAATTAATATTTAACCATTTATTTAGTATATTATATTTGTTACTGTAAACAGTTTGTCTTATTTTTTTTAATTTTTTTATTAATCCTTTTATTTATTAAGTATTAGATTTACTTTATTATAATTTTGGTTCTTTTTTTAAGCTATTTTTATTAGAGACTTAATATATTTATAAAACTTCTTAATAACATTTAAAGCTTAATAAAAACAATTTATAACCTTCTCGTGTGACCATGGTTTCATAGCCTAGTGGCATCTTAGGGGTGGGATAAATCTTTGGGACCAATAAATACTGTACTGTGTTCGATTCCCACAAGGGGGTTTTCCCATATTTATTGGGTTTCCTACTGAATTGGTGTAGTCATTATGCCTAGTAGAGATGTATATGAACGGGTGACTCTTTAATTCTCAAGGATGGCCGTAGGTAAAAAAAAAAATTGAGGATATCTTTCAATTTTTCTTCTAGGTCCGCGCCACTGATATTGGTATGGATACTTTAGAACTTTGGTAGAATGTGGTGTGTTTAAGGTTTAAACTAGTGAAGGAAGATATAAAGTAAAAAAGATAACAATGTAAATGCATGCAGGTAGCTGGAGGTTACTATATTTGACATGCATACGTAAAAGCAACTTAACCTTAAATTATCCATATATCCATTTTAGTAGTTTACCCTTATACCCCTCTCCTTTTTCTCTATTTACTTGCACAAAATTAACCATTCTTTATATGAGATATAAAGATGACATATTGGTGATACAGGAAGTATATTATACCTGTTATTCTATTACACTCAATGAGGAAATGACATTTTCATCATGAAAGCATATCCATGGCCAGGATGTCTTGCCATCCAAAATCCTTATTTCATTGTTTGATTTTATTGGTGAGAGCATATCCTCCTTATTTCAATTGAGGAGATGACATTTTCATCATGAAGCATATCCATGTTTTATTGCATTTAAATTTGGAAACAGCCTTTACATAAGGGTTTGATGTAATGTAATGCTTAAATGGTGAGAAAAAATGTTACTAATTATCATATTAACATAAACAAACTTATCGTTGAACGGTTCACGACCTATTTGTTGAACGTTCGATTCGTTCACAACCCTGCTTAAAACCAAACCCATGCTTTAGCCCTCCTACTTAAAACCAAAACCCATGCTTTAGCCCTACTATCTTATAGAATAAATACCCTTTTTAAACATAATAATAATATTATTAAAACCTTATTAATAAGCAACAACTTCAAGCTAAGGGTAGTTGTACTTTTGGCTTTGGGTGTTTTTCAAAAAAATTTGGATATCTGATTCTGCTTCATACACGTGCATCCCTCCTTCTTCCCCAAAACACTGCATCTTCTCTTCTTCTTCCTCCCAAAACCCTTTTCTATTCTCTCTGTCAACACAAGAGTTTGACAGATAAAGTCAGTTTGCTTTCCAGTTTCCTTCAACTTTTCACGGTAGAGACCGAAAGAAACATAGTCGGCTATTTTCCGGCAATTGGCTGAGCTCCGTCGCGTGGTAGGCCTCAACCCACTGAGTGGAGACTAAGGAATATCATGATGGTGACGGATCTCCGGCGGTGTAGATCGACGCGGTTAAGGTAAGTTTGATGAACCCTAGCTTGATTCCTACTGAGTTTTGCACCATATATTCTCTGTTTCTTTGTTTGATTTTGCCTATAGTCAGATTCTTTTGGCAGTTTCGAACGTTTGTTAGTTGATTCTGATTTAGGGCTTTTGTTTTCAAGCTTTTTAACTGGATTCGTAGGTGGGTGATTGGGGATTTCACCATAAGTTTGATCTCATTTCATCTACCACAATCTCGGTTCATTCTGTTCTGCTACACCTACACACTAACCGATCCAATTATTTGAGTTATTTCATTTCCTATTGTAACACATATTGTAATATCGGTTTTCTTTTTGTGACAAAGAAAAGTGTATGCATCTTGAAAGAAGCGGATTTGAAGGTGAAACTTGAAAGCATACTTTATTGGTGAACAGAGAAAGAGTTGTTAGTTACTTGAATTCTTTGGGAAGGTATACCTTTTTTTGTTATTTTATTCTCTTGACTTTCCTATAAATACTTTGAGATTGACATGAATTTGTGGTTCAACATGTGGCATTATATGTTTACACAGTTAATCCTACTTTTATATCAAAATTTGACTTATTTCATCACAAATGTGTAGATAGCTTTGTTGATTTGAACATGGATCAGACTCGAATTAAAGAAAAGAAAATTAAAATAAGAGGTGCCCATATTTATATATATATGAGATAGATAAAATTTATTTGTTTCTGTATGCAGTGTATGCAGTATGTTGAGTGAAGATGCTTTAGAGTTGGGTTCAACTCAATTATAAGAAATGTAGATGAGTTGTTTCATCTTGGCATATTGTTTATTCTATTTATTTGCTGAAGATGACTTTGCCTCAATGAGATTTATTGTTGCTGCTCAACATGCTACTTCATGTACTCTGAATGATTTGAAGAAATCATTGGGTTTGCGATATAAATTGTTGTTTATCAATATGCTGAAATGGATATTAATGCTCCAATTGTAGTGAAAAGTGGATGACTGTAACAATAATTCATCATATTTGTTCATTGATGATCTATTAGAATAGAAATTAATTCGGTTATTATATATGAATACTTATATTTTGTTAATTGGTTTCAGATGCGTTTAATTTTTGAGCTGACATGGGACTGAGACAATGTGATATAATTCATGCCCAGAGGTGAAGATTAAGTCGTTCACCACGTAAGGGATGGGTTGTGTGTGTCGTTGAACATGTCCCTGTTCGAGATATAGGATATGAATTTATGGTTTGAGTATTGATAATAGAAGGGAAATGGGAGAATGAGCATTATATCGCTGGGATACGTGTGTCAGAGGGCTTCCACAGGGAGCATCATATGATCAAGAGGGAGATGTTGGATGGAGGGCTTCCTATGAAAACAACGGTTCGTTCCGTGTATATCGCTACATGATTAACACATAAAACTGCTAGCTATAGATATTTTAATGTTAGTTCTAAAGCTAAGAAACAATGAATCAGTGACTTTAGTAGCTATAGGTAGAAATTAAATGAATGTGGCCATCAACTCATATTGTGATTTGATAAGAGTTATTAGGGTCCTGGAATAAAAAGGGTTATTGGATTATTGGGTTCCTGTGTGGCTAAGAAATCTACACTTATATTGTGATTTGATATGAGCAAATGGTACCCGGTGCCGGTATCGTACCGGTACCGGTACCGAATTTATCGAACCAGGTACACTTTTGGTATCGATTCGGTACCGACTTTTGAGATTTTCAGTATTGGTTCGGTACCGGTATTTACCGGTTTTTACCCTCAAATACTGGTACGGAACCGTACCATACCGTACCGGGTATATTCGGTACCGGTACCCACTTTTGGGGATTTTCGGTACCGGTACTTTCGGTTACGTACCGGTTGGTACTGAGCTCATCCCTATTTGCAAGAACCCTATATTTTTTTATCGCACTTGATTACAGTTTGCACGAACTGAAATCTATAAATATGTGTTTGCTTTTTGCTATGGTTCTTTATCATCATATTATGTGTTCAACTCAAAAAGCCCCGCGGCGCAGCGCGCGCGGGTCTTTATCCTAGTTATAATTAAATGTGATCATAAAGTTAATATAATAAGTGTGAATTTGTCGTTAATAGCCATCCACATAGTCACTTAGGTGTCATTTCAAACGGTCGCTTCATCACCTCTACACTCGATCCATATCCACATCAATACTTTTCACACCAATGACTGAAAAGTTTATTAATAAAAATATCAATTAATGTGAATTGAGAGAATAAATGGGACCAACATGAATACGAAAAAAAAATTGTATTGGTTGATAAACGTAACGGTGGCCATTTTGACACTAACTACTAAGGCCACACGGGGCGGTTCCCGTGATGGCATTTATAATGCGTGGAAAACCCATAGTTCCCACCCCGCCTGCTTGCTATAACGCGTGATAGTTTAACGAATTAAATCAGATTTTCGTGATTTTTTCAACGCGTTATGGTTTTTTTTTGTGAGTGTAATTGTTGGTTGGGGGGAAATTGTTGGGTGTGGTGATGAGTGAACTGATGACCTCCCTCACTAAAAATGGTTGTGAGTGATGGAAAAATGGTTGCTGACATGGTGGAACTTGATTGATGCTTGTGAGTGATAGAATTCTATCACTAGTGACCACCCCCTCCCCTAATGAAAGGGTCTTTTAAGTTACGTTTTAGTCAAACAATTAAAAAGAAAAAAAAAAGATTAACTTATATGAATCAAAAGAACTAAAATTAACTTGCATATGCTATCTGCTATTTTACAAGACCAGCCAGTTAGAGCCAAATAATGAACAAAAAAGAGAACTAGGTTTGGTCCTTTCTAGTTTGGACGTGCATAAAACTGTTTTTTGGGCCAAATTGAATTGGTTTAAAACCACTTCAGATTGAGTCAACGAAAGTCAAAACTAGATCATCCCAAACCGGATTAGTTTGAAATGGGTTTTTTTAAGGAAAATCATACCTGATAAGTTTGAAAACCGATTTCAACGTATTATTTAACTAGCGGTTTTCCCAAACCAGTTTCACAATCAGATTCGTATCTTCTAGGATCCGATTTCGGATCTTGATCCAGTTTGTTGTGCACCTCAAGACTTCATATTTGATCGACGAGCGACGCTTGAGAAAGAAGTGAATCAGGAAAATGGATGGTCGCGACTACCAACTACAAATAACGCATACATTTTTTTTATTTGTTAGATACATGATATTGTTATAAGCTATTTGAGTAGTTTTGCTTTTATAAAATCTAACCTTATTGTCAACCACTTCTTTTGTTACCTTACTTTTTGTAAGCTTCATTTTTAAGATTTTTTTTGTTCAAAATAAAACTAACCTTATTTTCAACCACTACTTGAATTTATCATATCTTGTTTACAAAAAAAAAATTGCCCTTATTTACTATCCATTCGATCGGTTTCGCGCTTATGATGATTTGGTGATTCTCCAAGCTCCTCCTAGGCAAGAACTCATATGCCAGCGTTCTTAGATCATCTACAATACGATAACCGATCAATTTTGATCACAAACCATCTAGGTATGAATTATGATAAGATTATATTATAATCGAAATTATCAAAACACTTATAAAGAGACGGCTCAACCATTTTAGAATCATAAAACATACTGAAAATTCAAGGCCATTAATTTGAGTATGAAACAACCAAACATATGCCAAAGACAAAAGACACTGATCGTGTTCCAACAATTCAAGTTAGTCATGTTTGCAAGTTTCCAAAATACATAACACAAGATTTTCATTAAGGTGGACATCCACACTTCACCTAATCCTTCACCACTTTTGTCTCTTCGCCTAATAGTCGTGGCGTTTTTTCGGCTTTTTTCTTGGTGACTTTTGCTAACAATAACTTATGTTCGTTTCTGATGAACTTGAACACACATTCGTCTCCTTGCGATAAATTATTTCCCCGCCAGAAACTACGACACCCGGACGACAAAAGATACCTTTCTGAGTAAAACGTTGTGTCCAGCTTCACTTTCGTAACCCATTCGGCTCCATCAAAATTCTTCACCCTCATGGTTACTTCACCATTTATTCCGGCCCACTCCGCAAATTTCCCCGGAAACTGCTATTAGTATTCACATGGGCAAATGTTAAATTAATTAGTAAATTCAAGTGTAACCAAGTTATATTTTTTTTTTTTTTGTAAATCTAGATGAATACATGTTTTCACCTTTATTAACACATGCCCAAAAATCAAAATAAATTGAGATAAATAATTATCATAAATCTTACCAACCGTCTTATGTGGCTTTTAGTGAAAGTCTTCACAAAGAAAGGATCATCATTAACATAACAATCATCAATCATGTCAAACACTATTGCTGCGTCTTCATCTGGATCATCTGCTGGCCTGTACTGCTACAATTAGGTATGTTATTCATGTTTTCCATTATACCTAAAACAGAACTGATTAACATTAAGTTCTGAACCATTAAGAGTCTTATTAAAAGGTAAACAAAAAGTCCCTAAGCCAAACACTGCAGAAATGTGTCATTTCAAATATAATAACACCAGCCAACTTTATGAAGCTAGACGTACACATTATGTGTCATTTCAAATGGTTGCTTCATCATCACCTCCACACTCTCTTATGTAAGATCTTATCCACATCACCACCTTGTTCATGACCCCCTTGTCCCCTCACCTTTTTCACGACAATGACCCAAAAGTTTATTAATAAAAATATTGGTGTGATATGGCTAGTGATCTAAGAGCTTGTAAGAACATATACACACCTAAGGCTTAGACCCACTCAACACATTTGACCCATTCTACTTAACTAATTTCCAATTATTCCATATTATATATTGTGAATAAGTTCTTTAACTAATAGATTACCCATTCTACTATGCTCAAAGAGTGGCATCATTTAAGGTTCAAATGACCGCATTATATATTGTAAATAAGTTCTTTAACTAATAGATGAATGTTGGTCACGTTTCGCTTATGTAAGGAGAATAAATGGGACCAACATGAATAAGAAAAAAATAGATTAAAAATCTCGTAACGCAACTAGTTACTAATAAATTAGTAACTGGATGTGTCACGTGTTAAGAATGGTAATGTAAATTTAACATTCATACCATTGTATTTTATCATCAAACAATTTACTTATTAACTAGGGCCAGCCTTGTTCATAATTATTCAGACCGTGTCTTTGGGCCTCCATTTTAATTGGGCCCAAGTTTAAAATTAACTTACATCTATTTTTTACAAGACCAGCCAGTCAGAGCCGAATAATGAACAAAAAAGAGAGCTAGGTTTGGTCAGTTCTAGTTTGGACTTGGTTAGAGGTGCATAAAACTGTTTTTGGGCCAAATTGGATTGGTTTAAAACTGCTTCGGATTGAGTCAATGAAAGTCAAAACTGTATTAGCCCAAACCGGGATTGGTTTGAAAAAGGTTTTTTTTTAAAGAAAAACCATACCTGATAAGTTTGAAAACTGATTTAAACGTATTATACCTAAGAATTGTAAAATTATATAAAAATGGTGAGTATGAAAGTCCTAAAAGGTGAGTATGAAACAATCAAACATATGCCAAAGACAAAAGACAAAAGACACTGATCATGTTCCAACAATTCAAGTTAGTCATGTTTGCAAGTTTCCAAAATACATAACACAAGATCATGTTCCAACAATCCACACTTCACCTAATCCTTTTCTTCACCACTTTTGTCTCTTCGCTTAATAGCCGTGGCGTTTTTTCAGCTTTTTCTTGGTGACTTTTGCTAGTAGTAACTTACGTTCGCTTCTGATGAACTTGAACACACATTCGTCTCCTTGCGATAAATTATTTTCATGCCAGAAACTACGCCACCCAGACGACAAAAGATACCTTTTTGTTTTAAACGTTGTGTCCAGCTTCACTTTCGTAACCCATTCGGCTCCATCAAGATTCTTCACCCTCATGGTTCCTTCACCATTTATTCCGGCCCACTCCGCAAATTTCCCCGGAAACCGCTATTAGTATTCACATGGACAATTGTTAAATTAGTAAATTCAAGTGTAACCAAGTTTTTTTTTTTTTTTTGTAAGACTAGATATATAAAAGTTTTCACCTTTATGAACAAATGCCCAAAAAAATCTAAATAAATTGAGATAAATTATCATAAATCTTACCAACCGTCTTATGTGGCTTTTAGTGAAAGTCATCACAAAGAAAGGATCATCATCAACATAACAATCATCATCATGATCTTCTTCCTCTTCTCCATCTTTATCATCAACATAACAATCATCATCATGATCTTCTTCCTCTTCTCCATCTTTATCATCTTCATCTACAACATTTTCAAACTCACCAGAAACATCTTCATGATCATCATCTTCAGACTTTGGGGGCAAGATTTGTTCACATCCATTTTTACCAAAGATTGTCATATCGAATGTGTAAGGATTAACAAGGCGAAAGATAAGAAAATTCTCATAAACCAAGGGGATATCTTTCACCACATTTTTCCATCCATTGGTGAAATAGTGATGATCACCAATCTTTTTGATCTTCACTATCCAAGCATGCCCTCCACTTGCTGATATGATTACTGGGCCTGTTGGGATATTGTTCTTCAAATACTCTCTAACAAAATCAGGTGGCAATGACTGCAAATAATAAAATATTTTGTTAATGGTAATTACAAGAAAAAGAAAAAGAAAAAAAAAAACACATAAAATGGAAGTGTGGTAAGAAGACGAGTACCAGGCGAGGGGCGGATGGATCGCGCAAGATCTTGAAGAACGCATGAGCCATTTTTAGGGTTGGTATGGTATGGATACTTTAGCTCAGAAACAAGTCTTGTATATGGTGTTGGTGACTGTAGTAACCAAGCACTTAAGAGGGTTTCAACTAGTCAACTTTGGTATAGTGTGACATTGTGGTGTGTTTAAACTGGTGAAGGAAGATATAAATAAAGCAAAGGGTGTGAATTTCTTTCACGACTCGGTAATATGACACGAATTTAACACGAAATTTGCGGGTTTTGGTTTAGTCTAAACGGGTTCGGATCAGTTCAGGTTGAATTCACGGACCCGTTTAGGTTAACGGTCGAGTTCGGTCAACCCGGTCTGGTTGACGGGTTGACTCGTTTAACACATTTATATTATATTATATTTTTTTACAATATAATTGAAATGGGGGTGTGTATTTTATGACATAATTATAATTTAAAAAAAGAAATTAACATAAGATTTTATAATTCAAATATAATTGTATTATATACATTTTTTTTAATTAAATATTAGTTTTAATATATTAATTTTGAAAAAAAATAATCGGGTTGAACGGCTTGTGTTCGGGTCAACCCATGAAGTTTCGGGTCATGTTCAGGTTCATATATATGATACGATTTCGGGGTCGGTTTCGTGTAACATTTTCAAATACGAGTCAAGTTAACCCATCAATCAATGAACACGGCCGTTTAGCACCTCTAAAGTAATTTGTAAAGAGATGCAGATAGCTGAAAATTACTATAAATGACATGCATACATAAAAGCAACTTAACCAAATTTATCCATAGTTTCATTTTACCCTTATACCCCTTCTCTTTTTCTCTATTTATTTGCACAAAATTAACCAATCATAGATGTGAATCAAGATTTAGGTGTGTGATCAGTGGCGGACCCAGGAATTTTTCCATGGGGGTGCGGAATATTTTTAAAAATTTTAGGCCCCTAGGTATATAAGTAAAAAAACGGTTCGTATCGGGTCGGGTCGGGTCATGTAAAACAAACGAACATCAAACTAATTATATAATCATTAAAAACATGTCAAACCTTGTTACAAACATAATTAAAACGTCGATACCATACGGGTTTTCATTTTTTGAAATCTATCCAAAACATCATCTAAAACTAATTTGTTAAGCAATTCTTTCTCTATATAACATAAGTTCATCGCTCCATAACATAATGTTTCAATTTTATTTTTATTTTCAACTATTCAAGCCTTAGAAATCATAACGTAAGTTGTAATCACCCTAAAAATATATAAACAACATAATCACCCTAAAAATCATCTAAACAACCATAAACAACGTCAAAACACACAAAATTTCAAACCTATTTAACAACTTTATTACCCTTTTTCTCCTGTAATATCAACCAAAATCTTCAAAATAACAAAGAAACTTACCCGTGTTCGGATTCCGGTTAGATTTGGTGTCAAACGACGGTGGTATGGTGGCTGATTACGGTGGTCGTCGGCTGCTGGACTGTTGTCGCTGGGTGATGTTGTTCGTTGGCAGTGCAGGGACGCAAGAGAGAGAGAGAGAGCGGGAGAGAATTTCTAAAGATTTTGGGCTTTAATTATTTTATTATAGTTTAAAATATTGTTGGGTTTGGTTAATGGGCTAAAACTTAGTGGGCTAGCTAGTTAGGAATTATAAGTTAGTAAAGGTATGAGTATTTGGGTTTAGTTAGTTAGGTATTAAAAGTTATATAATTTAGGTAGTATTTTTTTAAAAAACAAGAGTTTACTAAAATAAATTGGTAACACTTTTTACCTAAGGGGTGCGGACGAAAAATTTCAAGGGTGCGGTCGAAAAATTCCAAGGGGTGCGGACGAAAAATTCCAAGGGGTGCGGACGGGATTTTCGACGGAATTTAGCACTAAAATTTTTTTTCCCCGGGGGTGCGCCCGCCCACCTTGGGGTGGGCTTGGGTCCGCCCCTGTGTGTGATATAATTAAAACGTGGAGTTAATTACACAAATGAGTCCTGTGGTTTATACCTAATTTCGCCTTTGGGTACTAACTTTATATTTTAACAGGTTTAGGTTCTATGGTTTCAATTTTGTAACACTTTTGGGTACTAACACCAAAATTAGTTAATTAATGACTAAAATACTCTTGCATTTTTTTTAAGTTTATCAATGTAACACATTTGGGTATTAACACCTAATTTTATTTAAGTTTAAACCAATTTTACAAAAAAAAAAAATTATTTTCATCTTTTTATTATATCTCTTAATTAACATAAACTCTATTTATTTTTTATTTTCATATTTTTATTAAATTTCTTATTTAACATAAAATCTATTTGTTACACCAGTATTTTTTTAATAGATATTTTAAATAAAATCTACTAGTTATATAGTTTTATGTAAATTAAATTTCTTACTCGTTTTAAATAATGTAAACCTTACTCGTTTTCAGTTTTGGATTTAAATGATTGATAATAATAAATATCTTTCATGTAAAAAAATTTAAGCCTTTTTTTAACTCGTTTTTTTTTTTTCATTTACATGTTACTATTTTAGAAAGATATTTAATTTACATAAAACTATATAGCTAGGTATTTTAGATAAAACTATATAGCTAGGTATTTTAGATAAAACTAAAAAAACTTAAGCCTTTTTTTAACTCGTTTTTTTGTAAAAAAGATATTTAATTTACAGAAAAACTATATAGCTAGTAGATTTTACTGGTGCAACTAGTAGATTTTATGTAAATTAAATATCTTTCTAAAATAGTAATATGTAAATGAACAAAAAAACAAGTTAAAAATGGCTTATTTTTTTTACATGAAAGATATTTATTATTATTATTATTATTATTATTATTATTATTATTATTATTATTATTATTATTGTTATTATTATTATTATTATTATTATTATTATTATTATTATTATTATTATCAATCATATATATCCAAAATTGAAAACGAGTAAGGTTTACATTATTTAAAACTAGTAAGAAATTTAATTTACATAAAACTATATAGCTAGTAGATTTTATTTAAAAAATCTATTTAAAAAAATACTGGTGTAACAAGTAGATTTTATGTTAAATAAGAAATTTAATAAAAATATGAAAATAAAAAAAATAAATAGACTTTATGTTAATTAAGAGATATAATAAAAATATGAAAATAAAAAAATAAATAGATTTTGTAAAATTAATTTAAACTTAAATAAAATTAGGTGTTAGTACCCAAATGTGTTACATTGATAAACTTAAAAAAATGCAAGGGTATTTTAGTCATTAATTAACTAATTTTGGTGTTAGTACCCAAAGGTGTTACAAAACTGAAACCATAGAACCTAAAACTGTTAAAAAAATAAAGTTAGTACCTAAAGGCGAAATTAGGTATAAACCATAGGACCCATTTATGTAATTAACTCTTAAAACGTGTATGTATAAACTTTCCATTTTTAGCTAACTAGTTGCCATGGGCTTTCAATGAATATATCTAGCATTGTTAGAATCCTATGTCTTGTTTAATCAAATTATTTAACAGAGATAGGTATGATTAGGGGTGTTCAAAATTATCCGTATCCGAAAATCCGATCCAAAATATCCGATATCCGAAATTCAGATATCTGAATTTTTCGGATTCGGATAGTGATTTTCAAAATTTTCGGATATTTCGGATATCCGAAATATCCGAAAATTTAATTTTCATTATTTTGGATATCCGAATATCCGAAACTATCTAAAATATCCGTATCCGAATATGAAAAATTAATAAAAAAATAAAAATTAAATAAAGGTTGGATTTTCGGATATCCGATTCACTATCTAAATCCGTATCCGAAATTTCGGATATCCGGTTTTGAACACCCCTAGGTATGAGGATGGTTCACTTCCTCATCTACATAACACTTGATTATTCTCACTTTTTTATCAGTTAGCCTAATAATTATTTTTCAAGTTATTATTAAATCATGGCTCGGTTTAGAAAAAAAATCATGAAACAAACTTAATAGAATGATAAATCTTAAAGTATGGTTTAATCCAGATTTCAAATTTAATTTAAAGTATACATATATGTTCAAACTCCCTTATTGCTTTATTATTCAAACTAGTAGTATTCACTGTCGCGCGTTGCGTGCTTACAAAAGAGGGACTGAAGCATTGCATCCGAAGGGGGAGTGAATACTTGTGACCCATGACCAAGGGCCCTGGAGCGTAACATGGAAGCACGATAGGATGTTTGGCGCGGAGATGGAGACGGGCGTCAAAAGAGGCATTAGACGAAGATGCGGCATCTGGGTCGGTGAAGCCACGTCTCCGTTTAGAATTTCGTTCACGTGAGGACATGGTGATTTTCAAAACTAAATAAAGTCAAAACTGCAAATCAAGACTGAAGTTTGCACTGATAATCGCTGAGCTGCCCAATATTTTTTTACCTTTTTTTAACGAAACAGTTTAACAATAAAGTAAAAAATACATGTACGTATACCCTTTTAGAACAACGGGACATCAAGTCGATGGAATAGTGAAAAAAACACATTAAAAGTTAAAAGAAATGTCACCAATACCAGCCATTTTGTAATACAATAGCCAAAAAGATTACAGAATGTTTTCAATGTAAGTAACTTAACTCAATGGGTCTCCTTTCCAAGTGTGAAAAGACCAAATTTTCTACCAGTAAGCAAACCGACAACCTGAAAAAAATAATTGATGGATGAAAACTGTTTCAGAGAGATATTGAACAACTTCTTGAACAAAGTGACAAAACTAAATGTAGCAGCAATTTGAAACCCAATAAACAAATAATTCTTATACCCTATAAGTGCAAGTTAG